>NC_088412.1:30636098-30801098 GCF_034236695.1 Oncorhynchus nerka
TGCTACATCATGCTCTACTCTAGTGAACACGAGCCAGATCTCTATCCCACCTGAAGCCAGGTGAGGTGACCGTGACACCCTCTACTCACACCCTCTACTCACACCTGTGCCCCTGTCTTGTCTTCTGTCCCTAGGTGACAGACTACTTGTGTGACACGCCCCTGTTCCTGCAGCGGCAGGGTAGCCTAGTGGTTAGAGCGTTGGACTAGTAACCGGAAGGTTGCAAGTTCAAATCCCCGAGCTGACAAGGTACAAATCTGTCGTTCTGCCCCTGAACAGGCAGTTAACCCACTGTTCCTAGGCCGTCATTGAAAATAAGAATTTGTTCTTAACTGACTTGCCTAGTAAAATAAAGGTAAAATAAAAAATACATTTAAAAAAAGCTGCTAGCTCGCGGCCTGGGTGCTATGGCGGGGGGTTTACAGCTAATTACAGGCGAACAGCAGGCAGTCTAACCAGGGGCCCAGTTTATGCGTTGATGAATGTATGCTGACGTACGTGTCTCAGCTGTCTCACACCTTGCCTTCTTTCTTTCCTTCATGACCAGTGATCTGGTGAGATGGTGAAAGCTACATGGTGGAACCTACACAACTAGTTTCACCATGCGGTGTAGGCCTACCAGTGGAGGCTGGTGGGAGGAGCTATAGGAGGACAGGCTCATTATAATGGCTGGAATGGAATGGTATCTAACATAATTCCTACTAAACTCATTTGAGAGTGGGCATGTTTGATGGATTACGATGTAGCATTTTATTTTGTTTTTTTGTGTAGTGGTTTTTTGTGTAGTATTTCTACTCCTACAGTATATACAGTACCTGTAGCCTTTATTTTGGAGACAGTTATGGTTCAGTGAGCCCCGGGGTCTGTTCAGGAGGGTGCAGATTAAATGTAGGCCTATTGTGTTGCACCCTACTGTCAAATTAAACTGTAAATACTTGATATTTTACCAAGGCGTTGTTGAAAACTTGCTTCTGATTGGCATTCTAGAATGTGCATTATGGGATAATCAAGGGGGCTATGCTTTCTTTGGAAAATAATGAACACGTGGAAGGTGTGTTCCACGACACACCACTAGCAGAGTGGAACTGACCTTCCTTGGAGTTGCATTATTTTCTGGAGAACGCAAGTTGATTATCCCTTTTATACCATGGCTATAAATTAACATGTGTTCTTTGCTGGGAGAAATGTGCTTAACATACACTGAAGTAGCTAGCTAGCAACTTAACTAGATAGCTACAGTAGTTTCTGTGGTAACCGAACAACCAGACTTGCTAGTTTAGCTAACCAAACCATCAGTCCTAACTTGCTATTATGAATTTTGAATTCAACATTAGACCTTTGCTTTCAAAAGCAATGTTGTGGAAATTCTTACACAGGGCCACTCAAAGTAAATCTTAAATGAATCATTTTTTATTGTCAGCTTGCTGGAGAGGTTCCAACCAACTCAATGCACCATAGTACACATGTCGATCAGGGTCTCTAATGTGGCAGTCCCGTTAGTTATTTTATATACTTACACAGAAAGTAATACTTGCATGATTTAGCCTGTTCAGTATTTATTTGCTATCATTCATGTGACGGATTGCTATCCTTCATGTGACCGACCAATACTGGTTCATGCATGTGGCAGACCAATACCTCATGAGGCTTCTTCTCTCCAAGCTGAGACCTTGAAACTGGGGGTCTGGGCGTACTTCCAAATTTCAAATACTACAGTGAGGATTTCTCACTTGCATGAACACAGAAATTGGTTATCAGAAAAGCACAAACAGAACACAGAAATTGATTATTTGAAAAGCACAAACAAACATTTCCATCACAGCAGCTCAAACAAAACATGTACAAATTCACTATAGCCATTGAACTCTACAGTGAAAATATACTGTGCGCTGTAGGGAAATAATGCACACTCTAGAATGCCCTTCAAGCCAATCAGAAAAGACTATTCAACAATTCCATGGTTTAGGCAATAAGACATGAGGGGTGTGGTATATGGCCAATATACTACGGCTAAGGGCTGTTCTTAGGCACGATGCCATGTTACCAACTGGTTACCAATGTAATTAGAGCAGGTAAAATAATGCTTTATCATATCTGTGGTATACTATGGCTGTCAGCCAATCAGCATTCAGGACTTGAACCACCCAGTTTATAATTAAGTGATAATGCCAGAGAAGCATTGGAGGATATTTGGAAGATATATTGGCAGTGTTTGGAGGCTATATTGGCACGGGTGTTGTTAGGCCCGAGACGAAGTCTGTTCTCAATGTTCCATTTCCATACTGGCTGGCAACGTTCTTATCCCTTGCTTGCTAGTTAACCAACTATGGCCAACTTACATTCACACCAAAAAAGTGCAGCCAAAGTAACTGCATTTGCATTTGTTTAAGCTGTTTTCGAGACCTTGAATGTGGATTCATCCATAACAATGAACTAATAATGTGCGATTTTGCCTGGCATAGAACATTTGCCCTCTCGCCAGGCCACTGTTCAGAATAGCCAAATACACAGCTAACACAATCATTTCAACCTGAAGCTGAAATGAAAGCAAACGAGCTACATTTCGTGTTTTTCTTTTCTTTGTATATGGCCAAAGAAATTATGCAGATTCATGATTTCGACTGGCTGAGAAAATCTGCAAGCCTGTCTTTCTCGAGACGTTCATTACCATAGGACAGCTGGAGATTGAATTTTATTACAAATCTCCGCTGTTGAAAACCAAATGCTAGTCTAAAAGAAATGGGAGATAATGTCTAGATGCTTTTTACAATGTAGATCTAGTAAATAAATGGCCTGGCTGAACTGATTATCCAGTCAGATGGAGTAAATAGGTATAGAATTAGCCTGTGGTCATTTGTGAATTATAAACTGGGAGGTTCGAGCCCTGAATGCTGATTGGCTGAAAGCCGTGTTATATCAGACCATATACCATGGGTATGACAAAACATTTATTTGAAAATGCTCTAATTACTTTGGTAACCAGTTTATAATAGGCACCTCAGGTGTTTGTGGTATGATGCCAAAATACGGTACCACGGCTAAGGGCTGTATCTAGCTACTCCGCGATGCGTCGCGCATAAGAACAGCCCTTAGCCATGATAGTTTGGCCATATAGAAAAGTTTTTGGTCATACGCACATCCTTAAAAACATAGATGCTGGGCTAATAAAGAATACTAGTATAGAACAAGAAGGCCCGCACACTGTTAAAGCTCCCAATTCACAGATTTATTGACAACGTTTCGATCTGAAACTAATCTTCGTCAGGTCAAATAAACTGAGTGCTCACATCCCAAAATATACACATTTCACCTCACATGACCATTGTGGACATGACGCATGGTGGGTGCAAAAACAATGTTTATCTCTAATCATTGAATAACAATGAGATGAGTTCATGTAGTAGTTCCAGAAAATAATATATATTTACAAAATGACCAGGTGGGTAACCTGGAAGGCAAGACAAATTAAAGTGACATATTCACTTTTATTTATCAAACTCTTGGTTCAGACCTCTAGGAGACATGGTACACAAACGTTGAATCCAGTACAATTCTCTTCTCAATAATAGATGATCAGTATCTCCCCCCCTTCTAGGAGTTTTAACATGTTCGATGCCAATGTGTCTCGAAGAGCTAATGTTGTGACGAGACTCCACAAAATGCACAGCCACAGGGTTTCTCTGGTCAAGGGTCCTGATATTACTCCTGAATTCTGCTATCCTTGTTTTCAGAGCTCGTTTTGTTTTTCCTACATAGCATAGACCACAAAAACACTTGATGTAATGATGCCCATATACTACACCCCCTCGTACCTGATTGCTCAAATAGACACCACCTGGAATGCGGTTTTAACCAATCAGCATCCAGGATTAGACCCACCCATTGTATAATTCCATATAATTTACAGTAGAATTCAATGGATATAGTTCATTCTTACATGTTAAGAGTGTCTTGATAAGATTGTCTGCTAAATTATGAAATGTTATACAGTATGTTTCAATTGCTTTTGCCAGCAGCATACCACCCCGCATCCCACTGCTAGCTTGCCTCTGAAGCTAAGTAGGGTTGTCCTGTCACCTGGTCGGTCCCTGTATGGGAGACCAGATGCTGCTGGAAGTGGTGAAGGAGGGCCAGTAGGGGGCACTCTTTCCTCTGGTCTAAAAAAATATCCCAATGCCTCAGAGCAGTGATTGGGGACATTGCCCTGTGTAAGGCTGCCATCTTTCGGATGGTACATTAAACGGGTGTCCTGACTCTCTGTGGTCACTAAAGATCTCATGGCACTTATTGTAAGAATAGGGGTGTTGTTAACCAAGGTATCCTGGCTAAATTTCAAATCTGGCCCTCATACCATCATGGCCACCTAATCATCCCCAGCTTCCAATTGGTTCATTCATCCCCCTCTCCCCCTTGTAACTATTTCCCAGGTCGTTGCTGTAAATGAGAATGTTTTCTCAGTCAACTTACCTGGTAAAATAAAGGTTAAAAAATAAACAAATAATTGAATGCCAATGTCAAATTGAAAGCATTGTTGAATTCGATTTTCAAAGTGGTGTTAAGTACTTAAGTACAAATATTTAAAGTACTACTTAAGTTGATTTTTTGGGTATCTGTACTTTACTTTACTATTTATATTTTACTGCAATACATTGCTAAAGAAAATAATGTACTTTTTACTCCATACATTTTCCCTGACACCCAAAATTGTCCAATTCACAGACTTATCAAGAGAACATCCAAGGTCATCCCTACTGCCTCTGATCTGGCAGGCTAACTGAACACAAATGCTTTGTTTGTAAATGATGTCCGGGAGTTGGAGTGTGCCCCTTGCAATCCATCAATGTAAAACAAAAATCAAGAAAATTGTGCTGTCTGGTTTCCTTAATATAAGGAATTTGAAATGGTTTATACTTTGACATTTGAGCAATTCCATTTACTTTTGATACTAAAGTATACTCAAGTAGTATTTTACTAGGTGATTTAACACTTTTACTTGAGTTATTTTCTATTAAGCTATCTTTACTTTTACTCAAGTATGACAATTGAGTACTTTTTCCACCACTGGATGTTCATAATGTCAAGCTAGGTCTGATGGTTTGGTTACCACTGCAAGTATTGTAGCTATCTAGTAAACTTGTTAGCGTCTAAAGTAAATGTTAAATTATAGCCATGGTATTAAAAGGATAATCAACGCTCTTTCTCTGGAATATAATGCAACTCCGTGGAAGGTCAGAACACCTTTCAAGTAGCTTGTTATTTTCCATAGAACACCCCCACGTTGATTATCCCTTAACATTGTGAATACTTGTAAAACACTTCTATTCTATAAATGTTGTATTTATTGTTCTAAAACTTTGTTCCTTGAGTGTCAATTATTGCATTTCCACATGTTGTATTTATTGAAATGTATTTATTTAGTTCTCCATTTGAAAGAACAGTTCATAAACCATTTGTCAATTTGTCAGTAAATTACACGATAACTAATCTTCCAATATAATTGAACAGTACCAGTGATACACAGCGGACCAATCAAACTCTGTGTTAGTGGTAGCGTGAACATTGGAACGTTAAAGACAGCTCAAGTGATCTCCCGGGCTACGCATGTTGACTAGCACTGCTGCCTGGTGTAGTCATCAACAGTGAGAGAGTTAGCTAGACAATACAGCTCCCTCACACTGGAGTCCAACTTCGGCTTGGATGTCTTTTTCACTTCTGAAATGGTAAGAAACATTCATATTACTACCCCATTTACATTTACATTACATTTAAGTCATTTAGCAGACGCTCTTATCCAGAGCGACTTACAAATTGGTGCGTTCACCTTAAGACATCCAGTGGAACAGCCACTTTACAATAGTGCATCTAAATCTTTTAAGGGGGGTGAGAAGGATTACTTTATCCTATCCTAGGTATTCCTGAAAGAGGTGGGGTTTCAGGTGTCTCCGGAAGGTGGTGATTGACTCCGCTGTCCTGGCGTCGTGAGGGAGTTTGTTCCACCATTGGGGGGCCAGAGCAGTGAACAGTTTTGACTGGGCTGCGCGGGAACTGTACTTCCTCAGTGGTAGGGAGGCGAGCAGGCCAGAGGTGGATGAACGCAGTGCCCTTGTTTGGGTGTAGGGCCTGATCAGAGCCTGGAGGTACTGAGGTGCCGTTCCCCTCACAGCTCCGTAGGCAAGCACCATGGTCTTGTAGCGGATGCGAGCTTCAACTGGAAGCCAGTGGAGAGAGCGGAGGAGCGGGGTGACGTGAGAGAACTTGGGAAGGTTGAACACCAGACGGGCAGCGGCGTTCTGGATGAGTTGTAGGGGTTTAATGGCACAGGCAGGGAGCCCAGCCAACAGCGAGTTGCAGTAATCCAGACGGGAGATGACAAGTGCCTGGATTAGGACCTGCGCTGCTTCCTGTGTGAGGCAGGGTCGTACTCTGCGGATGTTGTAGAGCATGAACCTACAAGAACGGGCCACCGCCTTGATGTTAGTTGAGAACGACAGGGTGTTGTCCAGGATCACGCCAAGGTTCTTAGCGCTCTGGGAGGAGGACACAATGGAGTTGTCAACCGTGATGGCGAGATCATGGAATGGGCAGTCCTTCCCGGGAGGAAGAGCAGCTCCGTCTTGCCGAGGTTCAGCTTGAGGTGGTGATCCGTCATCCACACTGATATGTCTGCCAGACATGCAGAGATGCGATTCGCCACCTGGTCATCAGAAGGGGGAAAGGAGAAGATTAATTGTGTGTCGTCTGCATAGCAATGATAGGAGAGACCATGTGAGGTTATGACAGAGCCAAGTGACTTGGTGTATAGCGAGAATAGGAGAGGGCCTAGAACAGAGCCCTGGGGATGCCAGTGGTGAGAGCGCGTGGTGAGGAGACAGATTCTCGCCACGCCACCTGGTAGGAGCGACCTGTCAGGTAGGACGCAATCCAAGCGTGGGCCGCGCCGGAGATGCCCAACTCGGAGAGGGTGGAGAGGAGGATCTGATGGTTCACAGTATCGAAGGCAGCCGATAGGTCTAGAAGGATGAGAGCAGAGGAGAGAGAGTTAGCTTTAGCAGTGCGGAGGGCCTCCGTGATACAGAGAAGAGCAGTCTCAGTTGAATGACTAGTCTTGAAACCTGACTGATTTGGATCAAGAAGGTCATTCTGAGAGAGATAGCGGGAGAGCTGGCCAAGGACGGCACGTTCAAGAGTTTTGGAGAGAAAAGAAAGAAGGGATACTGGTCTGTAGTTGTTGACATCGGAGGGATCGAGAAGGGATACCCCGCCCCACACTACATGTTACACTACTGTAGAATAATAGTGAAGACATCAAAACGATGAAATAACATATGGAACAAATCAAAATATATTTTAGACTCTTTAAAGCAGCCACCCTTAGCCTTCATGACAGCTTTGCACACTCTTGGCATTCTCTCAACCAGCTTCAACTGGAATGCTTTTCCAAAAGTCTTGGAGTTCCCACATATGCTGAGCACTTGTTGGCAGCTTTTCCTTCACTCTGCGGTCCAACTCATCAAAAACCATCTCAATTGGGTTGAGGTCGGGTGATTGTGAAGGCCAGGTCATCTGATGCAGCACTCCATCGCTCTCCTTGGTCAAATAGCCCTTACACAGCCTGGAAGTGTCTTGGGTCATTGTCCTGTTGAAAAACAAATGATAGCGCAAACCAGATTGGATGGCGTATCAATGCAGAATGCTGTGCAGGTTAATTCTGCCTTGAATTCTAAATAAATCACCAACAGTGTCACCAGCAAAGCACCCCCACACCATCACACCTCCTCATCCATGCTTCATGGTGGGAATCACCCATGCCGAGATCATCCGTTCACCTACTCCTCGTCTCACAAAGACACGGCAGTTGGAACTAAACTTTTAAAATTTGGACTCATAAGACCAAAGGACAGACTTCCACCGGTCTAATGTCCATTGCTCATGGTTCTTGGCCGAAGCAAGTCTCTTCTTCTCATTGGTGTCCTTTAGTAGTGGCTTCTTTGCAGGAATTCGACCACGAAGGACTGATTCACGCAGTCTCCTCTGAAAAGTTGATGTTGAGATGTGTCTGTTAATTGAACTATGTGAAGCATTTATTTGGGCTGCAATCTGAGGTGCAGTTAACTGGAAGGAACTTATCCTCTGCAGCAGAGGTAACTCTGGGTCTTCCTTTCCTGTGGCGGTCCTCTGAGCCAGTTTCATCATAGCTTGTGATAGTTTTTGCGACTGCACTTCAAGAAAAGTTCTTGACATTTTCAGCATTGACTGACCATGTCTTAAAGTAATGATGGAACTGTTGTTTCTCTCTGCTTATTTTAGCGGTTCTTGCCAAAATATGGATTCAGTCTTTTACCAAATAGGGCTATCTTCTGTATACCACCCTTACCTTGTCACAACACAGCTGATTGGCTCATATGCATTGACGAAAGAAATTCCACAAATTAACTTGGAACAATGCACAACGGTTAATTGAAATGCATTCCAGGTGACTATCTCATTATGCTGGTGGAGAGAATGCCAAGAGTGTGCAAAGCTGTCAAGGCAAAGGGTGGCTTTTTTGGTTACTACATGATTCCATACGTTTAATTTCATAGTTTTGATGTCCAATATTATTCTACAATGTAGAAATTAGTCAAATAAAGAACCACCCTGGAATGAGTAGGTACATCCAAACTTTTGACTGGTACTAAATCTTAAAATATATAACGTTCCACCATGGGCTCCATGGCATTAGAAGTAGCCCAAAAACCCACAACCAATACATTTTCACCTGCAACATTGTTTAAGCAGCCCAAATATTCTGGAAAACCGGACGCTGGCACAAACTCTCCATCACACACTGACACTAGGAAGACTGCGCATGCATTACTTGTAGTGTAACCATTGCTGGTATGGAAAAACATTTTTTTGATCAATTGTGTGTGATTATTCAGTGATGTAAATAAGATGACATAGCTCACAAACCCATCCATTCCAAGGTTTTCTAAATGCCCGAATCAGAACCTTTAATTGTGATCTTGAAAATGTTACTCTTCTTCGCTTTGGAAAATGAGAAAGATGACCATGAACATGTTGAATTAATACAGATTGGTGCCCTATAACTGTAACATGTTTTATTTACATTACATTAAAACACAGACCTAACATAGTGGCCAGTAGGAAGTGCCTGAAAGTGTTCAATGGACACATTCGCACACCAGAAGTGCCGTCTTTAAGATATATTTAATAAATTAAAACAAAGTACAAAAAGAAATAATGTACATTTAATCCCCCCCTTCCCTCACCCACTCCTCCTCTCCTCTCTCAGTGACAAACATATTCCCAGACTGTACCCTTAGGCGTTGGATGAAGTCAACACTAGACACTGATCTAAAGTCAGTCTCGCATCTTCAGTCAGTAATGGTTAAGAGGATCCACGATCTGTGTCTAAGGCCAACTTCGACCCAGAGAATTTTCTCACAGTGTCACACTCACAGTATTTCACAATCACCCACCCCCTTACCACAAAAAACACACACATGCTACATGTCTGCAGGCACCTAGAGTGACAGAAAGAGAGAATGGACCCAGTTGATGTAATAAGGAACCAGGAAATAAACAAGGGAGCCGGCTGCACCAATCGTTTCATCCGTCTTAAATGGTACCCTATTCTGATCTCCATCTATTCTCAAAGTAGTGCACGTTGGTTTCATTTCAGACACAGTCTCAATTCCATTCACTGAGAGGAGTTCCATTTCATCTGGCGCCCAGTGCAAATATACTTCCTGAATAATCTTTCTGACATCAGTGACTACCCCCCTCCCTCTGGTTTCAGTCTAGGCAGGCAACCGGTTGGTTGATAAGACACTGGTTGACAGGCACCGGTTAAGAGCAGTATGGTGTGCGGTTTGTTCTACTGGTTTATAGATCATATGGATGAGTTCATCTAGTCGTTGGTTAGGACTGGTCAGTCAATCCAGGCCATGTGGAGGTTAGTGGACTGCTGTATTATTTTGGTCTGTGTGGCAAGCGGAGAACATTGAAGTAGAGTACTCGTGACATGTGCTGTATGTATGGGAGGACTAAGAGTGTCAAATAGGAGGGTGGGGTCTGTTTCTAAAGGGGGTGGGGCCATGGGGAGGGGTTGGTATGTGAAAGGGATGTAGGTCCGATATAAGTGCACTCAATAAGTGGGGAGGCAGACATCTGCACACTTGCGCAAAAACATGCGCCCATACACACACGCACGGAAATGTTCAGTAATATGACTGTTAATACGCACAACATGATTAATAGAGTTGCACGATTACAGTGACTGTAGTCCACAGCTAGGACAACATACCCCTCTCCTACACACCCCCATAGATCCCCTCCCAACAGTCATCATCTCTTCTACCTCTGTATCACTCTCTCCTGAACTAAATACATTCTAGATTCATGAGGAAACTACAGTTTTGTGACCGTGTGTGAGTGACTGGGTGTGTGTGTATGTATGAACGTGTGTGTGTATGGCAGGTGCAGGAGAGCAGAGTCTATAATCTTCTACTTAGTCAGTGGTTCAATCTTCAATCAATCCCCTCATAATTTCCCCATCAAGGCAACTATCAAATACACAAAATAAAAGACTAGTTCACATGACGTTCCACAATAATTTTGGCAAACGTAAGAGCATGGGGGTGCGCGAGTCAGTGTTGTACGATATACATTATGCTGAAAATATGTGTCTATCCACAGAATGCTGTCCTGTCATTGGTCCCTCTCTCTTCCTGTTTAGCAGCAGCAGGACTGGCTGTGTTTCGTTAGATTAGGTATTTATTTGTGTGTGTGTGTGTTCATATATATATATATATATATATATATATATATATATGTTTAGATATATATTTATTTTGGTTTTCTTTCCAAAGATACAAAGGACAACTAGCTAGCTACGTACGGTAGGTACAGTACCACTATCGTCTCAGATGCTAAACAACCAGGAAACAGCAGAGAAACAGCCTTGGAGCCATGGAAGATCGTAACCAAAAGTCAAAGCGAGACAAACAGAGGGCATGCTTGTAATTGAAGTCACAGAAATGGGGGGGGGGTTGAGCAACCTTCCTCAGACCGCTGTGGGGTGTGACATAGCTCCATCATTGGCAGACCTTTATGGGGAGCTGTTTTCTGTTCTAGGTGGAGGGTCTTGTTTCTATCGTCCAATGGAAACTCCAGTTTTGAGGGGTTTATGGGTACTGTAGTAATGTGGCGTCCTGCCTGGGGGGGGTCATGGCAAGGTCAGGGGTCAGAGGCAGTATTCGGCAGCATACTCGGTCCCGTGAAGACCTCTGCAGACTAGTGTAAACTCCTTCACTATGTCCTTCATCCTCCGCTTATTCACTCGCTCTCTAGAGTAGGAAGAAAAAGGGAGGAGAGAGAAAGGGAGGAGAGAGAAAGGGAGGAGAGAGAAAGGGAGGAGGGAGCGAGAAAGAGTCAGACAAAGACAGAAAACCAATGTGTGTGTGCATGTCTGTGTCTATATGTGCGTGTAGTACCTGAGTATCTGTTGGGTGAAGGTGTCTTTCTGTTCTGTGGTGACCCTAGTAGAGGGGAAGCCTTGTGCCTGCAGCGCCTCTTTCAGCCACACCGTGAGCAAAGGGAAACAGTGCTTATTGAGACTGAACAGCACCTCAGCAAACTGTTCCATCAGACTACGAGATGAACCTCCACCGATTGCCTGGGGGGGCGAGAGAGAGAGAAAGAGCGAGGGGGGCAAAGACCAGTCAGTAAGGTGATATGTTTCAGTATACAGTAGGACAGGTAAAACACATTAGCGAGGATGTGAGTATGTAGGTTTACCTCTAGTACGGCCTGCAGCAGTAGTTTTCCGTTCTCCTGCACCACTCTGGCCACTGGGGGCACATCTGAGCAGCGGGGCAACAACTCCGTCTATGGCACACACAGGGACTATCAGAACAAACCACAACACTAATATCACATCTCAACAAGATTCACCTGTTACCCTAAAATGTGTGTGTGTGTACTAGGGATGTGACATTTAAACAATCATTTTAAAAATTGTATAAATCATAGTGCAGTTATCACAAAACTACCATTAACATCATCATAAAGGCAAAAATAAAATGCAACAATGCTGTAAGTAGGAGATATACCGAACAAACATATAAAGCGTTGGTCCCATGTTTCATGAGCTGAAATGAAATATTCCGTATGCAAAAGCTTATTTCGCCTGTGTTGGGGACAATAAAAGGCCACTCTAAAATGTGCGGCTTCGTCACACAATACAATGCCACAGATGTCTCAAGATGAGGGAGCATGCAATTGGCTTGCTGACTGCAGGAATGTCCATTTGGCAGTACGTCCAATCGGCCTCACAAACGCAGACCAAGTGAAACCAGGCCAGAACCTCCACATCAGGCTTCTTCACCTGAGGGATCATCTGAGACCAGCCACCTGGACAGCTGATGGAACTGAGGAGTATTTCTGTCTGTAATAAAGCCCTTTTCTGGGGAAGAACTCATTCTGATTGGCTGCACCTTTGCCCAGTCATGTAAAATCCATAGATTAGGGCCTAATGAATTCATTTCAATTGACTTATATGAACTGTAATGCAGTAGAATTGTTGCGTTTATATTTTTGTTTAATATATTTGCCACGGATATGAAGCGCGCCCCCACGTCATCGTTGTTAACAGTAAGAAAAATGGCGTAAACAGCAAAGTCCTGTATGGCAATACTTTGAGAAGTTAAATGAGAAGCTAATGAAATACAAACTTTGCGAGGTGGAATTGAGCTACAGCGGCAGTACAGGTGCAATTCTTAAAGGAGGCACCGTGAGACCCAACCCATCGCTGGGCAGCAGTGCGATAAGGGACGGAGTGAGAAAATCACAGAGCTGATTATAGAAATCATTACAGTTGATATGCAGCCATTGTCAATTGGCTTATCTAGAACCAGACCACGAGATGCCATGTGAAAAAAATCTGACGGCCCTGATGGACGTATATGAACAAGCCGTCATAAATCACTGCGATGAGCTTTCACATTGATGAAGTACGCACTGACAACTAAGGACATGGAGGAGAGGCACACAACAGAGAACCTAAAATGGCATTAATACCATCGTTGCTGCGTGAGTGGGGGACAGCAGTAAGGTGAGCGCCGTCTGCTGGGTTTCCACTAGTTACCACAGTCACAAAGTCAAAATGGGATATATTGTAAAAATGTATGAAAACAAAAATGATCTTTTAGTCTTAATTTAAGGTTAGCAGTGTGGTTAGGGTTTAGGTTAGGTTTAAAAATCACATTTTAAGAAGATAAATTGTAGAAATAGGCAGGCTTTATGACATTGTGGCTGTGGTAACTAGTGACGACAGGTAGGTTGGTAGGCAGGTTTCTCGTAGATTGAACTGCAATGCCCCCTAGCGGCCAAACGCAGTACCATATCAGGATATTTTACGAAAAAATAAATATATATTTAAACGCTAAAGAAAATAGCATTTTAAACGTTAAGAACATTTGTACATTTTTCACATCCCTAGTGTGTACACTCACAAAAAACAAGCAGGTAGACTTGACTGTTGGAGCCTCAGGGAATTTCAGTGACAATAGTCCTACAGAGGGGAGAGAGAGGGGGGGGTATTAGAAACATCCAAATACACATTTCTATTTCAACACTAACACTTTTGCTATTCAGATGTTTCCAGCACAATCTCTGTGGATCTCAGAGGCACGACAAAGTGTTTGTGTGTGTGTGCGCGTGTGTTAAGAGAAACGCGGCAACACATACAATGAGCAGTGTGTGTGTGCGGGAGCAAAGCAACACACACTTACCACAATGGAACACAGCTTTCACGTCAAGACTCTCAGACAAGAAGAGATCTGGCTTCCGTTTAAGGGCCTACAGTAGGAGGCAGACAGAGGCATGACACAGGGCAGGAGTCTATTCCCCTGCTCCAGGGGTACACCCCAACTACTACCTCCCACCCCAGAAAATACTGAACCCCCCACTCTCCTAGCCTGGTAGACAGAACTGTGTCTGAATTAGATAACTCCTTTGTCATTGTCATGTTCAACTGTTTGCCCACAAGGTCAGGAAAAAATTCTGGGACATAGATATGACAACAAAAGCCAAATACTGATTGTCCCCCTTCTCCCTGAAGTGCGATCTCGTTCACTCCCCCTTGGGGATTTAACAGTATTGGATTGGTATAGACAGTGTTTCTTACACCAATCCCAATGCTTTTAAATTCTTGAGAAGGAGTGAATGAGAACTGGGCTAAAGGAGTCATCTCAAGCAGATAAACAGTGGAGGCTACCAGGCTAGACTAACTGACTCCCTCCCTCTCTCTACGATAAACTATCACTCATACAGTATACAACTTTGCTCCAATGAAAACTCAGCAAGCAAACTGGAGGAAATCAAACAGAAATTATTTAAAACTTAAGTCAAACTAAAGGCAATGATGGTTCTGTAGCTGCTGTTTGTATCCATTTCATTCTGATACACCATTTTTTCTCCCTTTTTTTGGCCTGGTTGGATTGAATATGCAACATAAGTAAGGTACATGAACGGATAAATACAACTGATACTGTAATGAACTCATTCAGGATGGAGGAAAAGAGAGGGAGCGAGGGAAGAGGAGAGGAGAGATCAGCTCTATCCAAAGATATAAATTAAAGGAAGAATGTAGAAGGAAGACAAAAACAAACAAAAAACAGAGGGCACCCAATTCGCCTGAATTGATTAATTAATGGAATATTAATTAATTGTGTCTTTGATTGGCTATGGGTTGGAATGACATCAGAAAAGGGGCGTGGCTAGGGGATTCTAACCATTGAGGTCACAGGGAACTACATCCCAGGGTCATGTTCAGAAGACAACCGAACATGAACATGTTTATTATTGGACACATTCTGGTTAGAGTCTCCTCATTTCAAAGCATTTTGTCATGTTTTGTGCCTACTGGACAAGACCTTGGTGAACGCTGACCCTTACTCCCTCATCAGAATGGTTAGAGCCCTGAGTATTGAAGGAGACAGAGTCCATCCTTCAATACCACCACCTACTGTCTATTCTCTGCCATGCCATTATGATGGGTCGCCCTCAGACCCTTTAACAAAGAACAAAGAGAAAGAGAGAGCTTGAGAGAGTGTGTGTGTGAGCGAGAGAGAGAGAGACAGAGCGAGAGAGAGAACGAGAGAGAAACCCAAAGTGAATGAAATAAGAAACCAAAAACACACCTGAGCTTGGAGTTGCATAAATGAATCAACAATATCAGGATGATCCCTGGGTCCTAAAATATAATAAAGATGAAACTTAACAAATCATAAAGAATAAAGAGAATAATAATATACAAACAGCAACTCAACCGATTCAACAGTCATGTGGAAAGAAAAGAGAACAGAAAAGATCTCATTGAAATAATTGTCACACGTGAGTAAAGCACAAACAAAGGGGGAGAGAGAGGGAGGAGGGGCATGTGAAGCTTTGGAAGAGTCTTGGGAAAAACAGTGAGCGGTTGAACGAACAGAAAACAGGCAGAGAAAGAGGAGACATGGGTTCCATTTGGAGATAAAAAACGAAAGAATAACGAGAGAAAAACAAAACCTAAAAATAACAAAAAAGTGGTTTTGGAGTAGGGAACCCAGGAGGCAACTGTTACTGTAATGCTTCAGAGAAAAGGGGCGTCAAGCCCCAAATCAATCCCTCGCCCCTTGGACTAGCCACCCAAAGCCCTAGGCATCTCCCAGACCCTAGGGGCTTGCTAATAGCTCCACCGTGTAATACGATAGGCAAGGTAAGTTTTTTCTGTGTGGCTTACAACCACCTAGGGGATAGTACCACTGACCATTAACCACCCCCCAAAAAGATGAACACTTACGAGGCAACCCTTCCCTGTTCCTAGACTTCAAACAAAACCCCCATCCCTAAACTCCCCATACACACCCCCACCTTACAGGCTTATTCAGTGGGGCGCAACCCAGATAGAAATGCAACGAATAGAGCCCACACAATTCCCCGATCTGTAAAAGACTGTTCTACACAATACATTTCTATATGAACGTTGTTCTGCAACCACATTCTCTTGTGTTTTGTAACATTGCACCATATTGTATAAGATACTGGCCACAGAGCAACATTGAAGGACACCTGCTCAGAAAGAAAGTAACAAAAAAAAGAAAGGAGAGGCAGCCATTATCAATCAAACACAGACAAAGCAGAAGAAGAGGGAGAAGGGTATGAGAGGAGAACTGAAAGGGGAGAAGAGAGGCAGACAGTATTCAGGTAAGACCCACTGGATATTATCAGCTTCAAAAACCAAAACGTTCTTGTGTAATTCTTCATAACAGCACAGAAGGACAGAGGATGCATTTCAACAGTCTAACGTGGCTTCCTCTCCTTATCTCCTCCCCTTCATCTGCCCTCATCTAAAAACACGGGGCAGGTGAAAGCAATATGAGAAGACAAGGACTTTAGACTATCGAGATGCAGCCATCCCGGTTTCCCCTTGTGTTATGCAGGTATTAGTTGACACACACAAAAAGCATTTATCATGGAAGCCATGTTCATTCTCCATGTTCCTTGTTTTCCTGTGAAAGCAGGAGTGTGTGCAGGTTTGTCTGTCAATCAAAATCACCCAAAACAAAAACAGGCAGAGATTACCCCCCCCTCCCCCTCCCCTGCAGGACCCCTACCTTGCTGGAAGATGGAGAGTGTTACTGAGGTGACCAGCTCAAATAGAGCCTTGATGGGAGGGAAGTGGTCCGTCTCTCTGGCAAATATATGGACCATCTGTCAAACACAACCACAGACGGTTTCACATCGGTGCGCCTCTGAATGTATGCATGTGTGTGTGTATGGTGTATGTGAGTGTGTGTGTATGTACCTGTCGTGTGAGGTCCAGTGCTGAGGCCTGTGGTATGGTACTGTACATCTGTCCTAGCATCTCACTGAGCTGAGACACCATGGGAGCAAAGTCATGGAGGAGAGTCTTCACTGACTTCTCAAAGATAGCACACACGGCCTGGGAGGACGGCGGGAGAGAGATGGGAGGGCAGGGAGCAGGGAGTGAAATGAGTAATTTCAGCTGGTTCAGGCTGGATTCTTTTAATGTTTCATGAACGTGCAGACCATTTATTGAAACTTGAGTCAACGCATCACTTTTTTTGTCGTGTGTGTGTGTGTGTTCATGTCTCACCTCCACCACCTGAGAGTCGTTGAGCCACTTGCTGAGGACCGTCTGAATGAGAGCAAAGACCTGCTGTAGGACCACCACCACCTAGAACACACAGGTTAGTTAGACAACACTAGCTAAATGAGGAACTGGATGAACGTTCCCGTTAAAAGAGGTTGCATCTGGCTGAGTTCTGATGATGATAATAATGATGATGATGATGAAGTTGAAGGTGCATCTCACCGGGTTAGGCCCTGGTGGGAGTGGGGCAGTTTTGACAGGTGGAGCAGTGCTCTCTCCTGATTCGTCCTCCTGTTTGCTAATGTCCAGCGTAGTGAAGAGATTGGACAGCAGACCTAGAATGTGGATTATCGCTAGTTTATTGGACGGGTTGGGCTGGAGAGGGAAAGAGGGACCGAGAGAGTAAGTCAATAGCTTTACGAAGAAAGGCTGAAACAAGATTTGCCATCGCTCATTTTCTATCTGTTGGTTTTTGTGAACGAGTTAACAAGTGAAGCAAAAAGACAGTGAAAGACAATGAAGGGAGGGATGGAGTGAAAAGGACAGAAGAAGGGAAAGAGGGATCAGTGAAAGACAGGAGTTTGGGTGCGTCAGTCAGTTGATGGCTTCATTTTTCTGCAGATTTCACACACACTCTCTCTCTCTCTCTCTAGGGTGACAACACTAATTAAAGCTTCATTAGCAACCATTTAATCACCGCTCGGTATCCATGACAACGGAGCTGTGGAGTACACGGGAGGAGTCATGTGGCTGGGCTGACGACCCTTCTCTTAATGAGCAACGGGTCATGTTGCAACTGAACACAGGCTCATTTGAGATGGGTATGTTCAACTTGGATTTAAGCCTTAATCATTCAGAGACATCAATGGGTGAACATTTTAGTGAAGAGCACTGTATTTACGTCAGAATACCACCCTAAATGCATAAAAACAGACATTGCTTGTAGCTAATTACATAGTGGAGGTGCAGTTTCCTCTCTTGCCTTAGGGTGCCAGTGTTTGTTAGGCTGCACAGACAACCCCGATTCCATAGTCTGATGTTATGGCTATACATCAGACAGAGCGTGTGAGACGTAGAGAGAAGGAGAAAGTGAGCACAAGAGAGAAAAAGAGATGAAACTCTTCATTTGAACTGACATCTCTGTTCACCCAGACACTCAGGTCTCTGCTGACTCCAGAACAGTAGATCAGGGGAGAAAGACTAATTCAACACTGATAATGTCACATCCCTATTTGTAGTTAATGTCAGCTTCTTTTTTTTGAGAAAATGTCAAATCCTTATTTTTAGTTCCGATACAGCTTGGATTCATTAGACCTGACATTTAATAAAGAACGTGTTGTGTGTGTGTGTGTTATGGCCCTGTGATTCAGGAACCAATGGTGTAGTGATGAAGCCAATCTGGTCCCACAGAGAAATGTTCAACTGCAGTGGAGTCACACAGATACAACGCCTGTTCATATGGACACAGTCCAACAGTGAGAGGGGGAAGAAACAAAAGAAAGAAAGAAGAGTGTGTGTGTCTGTGCGCGCAAGCGTGTGTGTTAGTGTGTGGCGCATCCATGCAGACACACAGTCTGTTCATATGGCCGCAGTCCAACAGAGGAAAATATGTCACTGTAATAACACTGTTACCACAGTGTGTGTGTGTGTGTACCGTCTCATCAGCTAGTTTCTCAAGTTGTTGGATGTAGGGAGTGATGAGAGAGTGCAGGTTCCTCAGTATCTCCTCCACATGCAGAGCAGACAGCAGGAAGCCCAAGGCCTGCATCAGCCACATACACTGACTGGTCTGGAGAGAGAGAGGAAGGGAGGGGAGGGAGGAGAGCAGGAAGAGAGAGCGAGGGGATCAGGAAGAGGGAGGGGGAGCAGGAAGAAGAGCGAACATTGTTACACATTTCCAGGACATTTGAAAGGTTGACTCCTTGTGCTGACTCCTCACAAGCATTCCACTACACTCGCAATAACATCTGTTAACCATATGTACGTGACCAATAAAATGTGATTTGATAAGTGGTTTTGCTAGCTACCATCCAGTCTTGTCACCAGCTCTTACCTTGCTTTCGTGACTGAATGGACTGACTGATTCTATGGTCTGATGTACTCCCTGTGGTTCATTTGAATGTAATGAATATGCTCATTGTTGCATGTACCAAATGCACAGGCAACAAAGTTTTTGAAAGTTTGACTCTGTCTCTGAATTTCACTATAAATGATTCTCCAGGATGTTGTAAACAGTAGAGTGGGTCCAGTGAGTCGGGACATTGGGGTTATGGCTTGCATCATCTCCAGAGAGGACTGGGACTGACCTTGTGAATCTGTTTGCTCAGCACCTCCTGTGAAGAGAGAGGATAGCAGAAGCAGAAGAATAAAATATTGACATACATGTAATAATTTTATTCAGAAAACACTCATTTAGACATAAAACATATACGGTACACGTACACGTGATACAGCCACTATATTGGAGGCATAGGGTGGCAGGTCGTATTTGCACTCTCGGCAGATCTTCTTGAGTGTGGAGACTGAGGAGATGGAGAGGTCTGGGTTCCCCAAGGCCTGGAGTACCAGAGGTAAAACACTACTCAACATCACCGGGTGGTCCGCCAACCACTCTGCTAGAGCTCCTACAGGGAGGAGGGAGAAGAAGAACACAGTGGATGAAAAGACTGAACACTTTATGCTACAGGAGACAAAGGAGACGGGTGCTTTTCCTGTTCTCTTGTACAATTAGTTTCTCTTCTTTGCCAGCTTATTATTTCCCTGGATGAACAACGCACAACAAAATGACAGGTATCACTGTATTAATACTAGAATTCGACCGATTATGATTTTTCAAAGCCGATACCGATACCGATTATTGGAGGACCAAAAAAGCCGATGCCGATTAATTGGCCGATTTAATTTAATTTTTATTTTTTAAGTATTTGTAATAACGACAATTACAACAATTACTGAATGAACACTTATTTTAACTTAATATAATACATCAATAAAATCAATTTAGCCTCAAGTAGATAATGAAACATGTTCAATTTGGTTAAAATAATGCAAAAACAAAGTGTTGGAGAAGAAAGTAAAAGTACAATATGTGCTATGTAAGAAAGCTAACGTTTCAGTTCCTTGCTCAGAACATGAGAACATATGAAAGCTGGTGATTCCTTTTAACATGAGTCTTCAATATTCCCAGGTAAGACGTTTTAGGTGGTAGTTATTATAGGACTATTTCCCTCTATACCATTTGTATTTCATTAACCTTTGACTATTGGATGTTCTTCTAGGCACTTTAGTGTAACAGTATAGCCTCCATCCTTCTCCTCGCTCCTCCCTGGGCTTGAACCAGCAACACAACGACAACAGCCACCACACCGAAGCAGCGTTACCCATGCAGAGCAAGGGAAACAACCACCCCAAGGCTCAGAGCGAGTGAAGTTTGAAACGCTATTAGCGCGCTAACTAGCCAGCCATTTCACTTCGGTCACACCAACCTGATCTCGGGAGTTGATAGGTTTGAAGTCATAAATAGCGCAATGCTTGACGCACAACGAAGAGCTGCTGGCAAAACGCACGAAAGTGCTGAATGAATGTTTACGTGCCTGCTTCTGCCTACCACCGCTCAGTCAGATACTTAGATACTTGTATTCTCAGTCAGATTATATGCAACACAGGACACACTAGATAATATCTAGTAATATCGTCAACCATGTGTAGTTAACTAGTGATTATGATTGATTGTTTTTTATAAGATAAGTTTAATGCTAGCTAGCAACTTACCATGGCTTACTGCATTTGCGTAACTTGTGGAGTGCAACGAGAGAGAGGCAGGTCGATATTGCATTGGACTAGTTAACTGTAAGGCTGCAAGATTGGATCCCCGAACTGACAAGGTGAAAATCTGTCTTTCTGCCCCTGAATGAGGCAGTTAACCCACTGTTCCTAGGCTGTAATTGAAAATAAGAATGTGTTCTTAACTGAATTGCCTAGTTAAATAAAGATTAAATAAAAGGTGTAAAAAAAAAGTAATATTATCATTATTAATCGTGTAAAAATACAGATTTCCGATTGTTATGAAAACTTGAAATCGGCCCTAATTAATAAGCCATTCCGATTAAATCGGTCGACCTCTAATTAATACCTATCGTGAACACGTATGAGCGTATCAGTACCTACCGATAGTGAACATGACGGTGTCGGCCAGTTGGACGTTGTTGATGTTGATTCTGAGGAGGAGTCCGATCAGGCCTGGGATGACATCAGAGTAGTTGACATCTATCGTCTCCGCTATAGACTGGAACCCATACAGCAATGCTTCTGTATGCTGGAGGAGACAATTAAAGGCTTCAGACAGTGTATTCAGTGTGTGTGTGTGTGTGTGTGTGTGTGTGAATGTATGTGTACCGTACCTGCCATGACGAGGCTTGTTCTGTGTTGGTCAATATTCGTCCTAGTTTCTCATACAGGTTACTGAGCAGCTCAGCTCCTAGCATCTCATACACATACATCAGAGTGTCTGAGATATCCACCCTGGAACACACAAATGTGTTAAGTCTTGGAATACAGGAGTGTAATGCATACCACCAACAGAAAGCAAGGTTTTGTTATAGAGGTGGAACAATCAATGCTATTGGGGGGGAGTGGTGTGTCACAAGGTTCAGTTTTTGTGTTTACACCTCAAATCAAGTGAAATAGAAGGCGCCATTTAACTGTGCAGGGAATAACAGCAGGGCATCACTTTATAATGTGCTGTTAGTAATGTGCTTCTGAGCATCTGATGACTCAAACATTATCATCCAAAATGTGTGCCCTCTCAGCTGCCACTTCACTTACAGGCTGTTAACCACAAACACACACAGCAGTAGACCTGTCGGCATACTGCGTTTCACTCGCTCACCCACACAACCCCAACTACACTCTTGTACCTGTAAATCCTGAACTGCTCCTTCTCATCTGAGGACCATGATGCGTACTCCTGGTCAGAGGGGAACTGGGCTTTATGCAGCAGAACATCCACCAGCTGGAAATACACGGGTCTATAAACCTGCAGATACACCGTCTGTCTCTCACAGTCAAACGACATGATGTCATCCTGGAGAGAGAGCGAGAGTGTGTACTGTTAAGTGCTGTTATTCTGAACAGGGTAGTTGGGTTTAGGGTGTAATGTTAAGTGTCCTGGGTTACAGTGTTAGGGTGTAGAGTGCATACCTGTAGTGTGTACCAGAAGGTGAGTGTGAGGGAGCTGGTCGTCTCGTTTACTGGATAGTGTCCTGGTATCCCAGTGCAGAACATGATCATGTTGACCAATGCGAGAAAGCCCTGCCAATGCTCTACCTGCTCCAGCAGAGCCCTGGGGGGGTTGAGATCAAGAGATGGAAAAGGAGAGAAAAGAAAAGGGAGAGAGTAAGTGAAAGGGACACAGAGCCGGGAAAACTAGGTCAGTGCGCAGGAAGAGTGAGGTGAGGTGGGACAGGCAGGGCTTTTTCTCTAGATAGAGTGTGACAGTTGAAGGGTTCAGACTGGAGCCATTGACATACACAGGGAGACATGACGCCTCCGGAGACAGAAACACACAATAACAAACAGCTTGTTTACCAGGATGGGCCTGAGCTTGAAACTGAACACGTCATCTGATCTGATTATTTGTTGATTGGTTGTGTGAATGAACCCAGCAGCATCAATGTCGTCACCAAGCAGTGGGAGGCGGGGAAGTGAAAGGATTGATTGATTGATGTGGGGACAGCGCACGCACCTGGAGTGGTTTTCGCCCAGCGCGACAGCGATGCGACAGATTCCGTGTGACGTCTCCATGTCTCCGTTCTGGACGGCCTCTCTTAGTTGTTCCTGCAGGGACAAGACCTGTGGCACCAGCTTCAGTAGCGTGTTCACATATCTACACACACAGACAGGGAGACATAAAGAGATGGGTTAGTTCACATACCAGGGGAAAAGTCTCTACTCAAACCTCCATGCGCGCGCACACAGAAAAAAAACGTTCACTTTTTACCAGCTTCATCGCTCAGTTTCTTTGTTTCATTTCTCCAGTTCTCTTGAAGGCTGAAATTACCCTGGTCTGTTCTTCCTGCCGTCTCAGTCCTTTCTAATAAATCTATTGGCTTTTTCTCCAGAAGCACCAATACATCTCTCGTTTAGACACACAGACCCATTTAATATCGCCCCACATCTATCCGTCTGTCTGCATTATGCATGTTCACACACGCTGTGGGTCTATCACGCTCTCTCCACCTCCATCTCTCTGAGGTATTTCAGGGTCGTTCATTGGGAAACTGGAACAGTAATGTCCATAAAATAATGTTTTTATTTTACCCTCTAAGAGGGATATAGAGATTGGCTGGAGGTCGGACACAACGTGAACAGAATACAGAAGCAATACTCCCACGCATGTACACACACCCCTGTCCTCCTGTTCTGCTATTCTGATTAAGCTCAAACTGCCATTCTGTCATCTTACCCTACAATTGACACTGTGTATGATGCAGGTGTGTGTGTGTGTGTTCCCAGATCCGGACAACCTTCCAGTATCATTAGTTCTGACTTCTGAATATTTACAGTGCCTTCATAAAGTATTCACACCCCTTGACTTTTTCCACAGATTTTGGTGTCACTGATCTACACACAATACCCCGTAATGTCAAAGTGGAATTTTGTTGGCAAAACATTTAAATGTATTAAACATTAAAAGCTGAAAAGTCTGGAGTCAATGAGGATTCAACAGTTTTGTTACGGAAAGCCTAAATAAGTTCAGGAGTAAAAATGTGCATAGTAAGTTGCATGGACTCATTCATTGTTCAATAATAGTGGTTAACATGATTTTCGAATGACTCCCCAATCTCTGTACCCCCACACATACAATTATCTGTATGGTCCCTCAGTCAGGGAGTAAATTTCAAGCACAGATCTAACCACAAAGACCAGAGAGGTTTTTCAATGCCTCGCAAAGAAGGGCACCGATTGGTAGATGAGTAAAAAATAGAAAGAGAGAGTGAACATCCCTTTGAGCAGAGTGAAGTTATTCATTACACTTTGGATGGTGTATCAATACACCCAGTCACTACAAAGATAAAGGCGTCCTTCCTAACTCAGTTGCTGGAGACGAACGAACCTGTTCAGGGATTTCACCTTGTCATGAAACCAAAATTATAAAAACAATACCAGGCCAAGTATCATGATACCGAGTAGTATCGAGATACCACAGTGGGAAAAAAAAAAATCAATGGCCTAGCATCCTGTTCGCCCCGTTCCCCGGACGCTTGTTCAGTTTCTGAAAACCTGTCATTGAAATTCACACTTCTACTCAATAAAACACATTGAATTTAACTTCACACTGTTCAGTGTTTGATAGAATACTGCACAGAATGGATGATTAGCCCGCATTTGCAAAGGCCTACCTGTGATTTGACTGGAGGAATGGGAGGAAGTAATACACATCAGGGGAGGCTGTTGAAGGGAGGAGGGCTCCTAATAATGGCTGGAACGAAGCAAATGGAATGGCATCAAACACATAGAACCCAAGTGTATGATACCATTCCAATCTTCTGGTCCAGCCATTACCATGCGACTGTCCTCCCCAAATAGGGTGGCACCAACCTCATGTGATACATGCATAATGACCTGCATGTTAGCGTATGTCAGGACTACAGAAAAAGGACCGAGCATGCCCACGTTCTCATCGAACTTGAAGCTCGAGAGCTTCAAGTTCCTTGGTGTCCACGTTACTAACAAACTATCATGGTCCAAACACACCAAGACAGTCGAGAAGAGGGCACGACAAAGCCTATTCCCCCTCAGGAGACCAAAAAGATTTGGCATGGGTCCTCAGATCCTGGTGGCATCACCACCTGGTATGGCACCTGCTCGGCCTCCGACAGGAAGGCTCTACAGAGGGTAGTGCGTACGGCCCAGTACATCACTGGGGCCAAGTTTCCAGCCACCCAGAACCTCTATACCAGGCGGTGTCAGAGGAAGGCCCCAAAAAATTGCCAAGGACTACAGCCACCCTAGTCAAAGACTGTTGTCTCTCATCCGCACGGCAAGCTGTACCGGAGTATCAAGTCTAGGTCCAAGAGGCTTCTAAACAGCTTGTACCCCCAAGCCATAAGACTCCTGAACATCTAATCAAATGCCCAAAGTTGTTATTTTACTGATGCTCTTTAATGACTTATTAGTTCATTTATTTATTTAAAAAATTTTAACCGCATTGTTGGTTAGGGGCTCGTAAGTAAGTATTTCACTGTAAGGTCTACTACACCTGTTGTATTCGGCGCATGTGACTAATAAAATTTGATTTGAAATACAGCAGTTATGTTATATTGGACCACCAGGCTGCTGATGTCATGCAGCCTGTCGTTTTTTGAGTATATACTTTTTCAAAATGACAAGTTTGACGTCGGACGACAACTGCATGTTCATGAAGTCACTGCGCAAAGTAAAAACCTGCCTTAACTCATGGGTACACTTGCAATGGCTGCCTGGCATTGTGACAAAATCACATCCATGGTAATGTAGAATGTTTATTCAAATGATGTTAACTGATTTGGCGAATGCAATGGAATGTACAGTCGTGGCCAAAAGTTGAGAATTACGCAAATATTAATTCTCAAAGTCTGCTGCCTCAGTTTGTATGATGGCAATTTGCATATACTCCAGAATGTTATGAAGAGTGATCAGATGAATTGCAAATAATTGCCAAGTCCCTCTTTGCCATGCAAATGAACTGAATCCCAAAAACATTTTCCACTGCATTTCAGCCCTGCCACAAAAGGACAAGCTGACATCATGTCAGTGATTCTCTCGTTAACACAGGTGTGAGTGTTGACGGGGACAAGGCTGGAGATCACCCCGTCATGCTGATTGAGTTTGAATAACAGACTGGAAGCTTGAAGAGGGTGGCGCTTGGGAATTAGAGGTCGACTGATTATGAGTAACGCCAATACCGATTATTGGAGGACCAGAAAAGGCCAATACCGATTCATCTGACAATTTTTATTTATTTATAAAATGACAATTACAACAATACTGAATGAACACTTATTTTAACTTAATATTATACATCAATAAAATAAATTCAGCCTCAAATAAATAACGAAACATGTTCGATTTGGTTTAAATAATGCAAAAACAGTGTTGGAGAAGAAAGTAAAAGTGCAATATGTGCCATGTAAAAAAGCTCACATTTAAGTTCATTGCTCAGAACATGAGAACATATGAAAGCTGGTGGTTCCTTTTAACATGAATCTTCAATGCTCCCAGGTAAGTAAGTTTTAGGTTTTAAGTTTTAGGTTGTAGTATTTATAGGAATTATAGGACTGTTTCTCTCTATAGCATTTGTATTTCATATACTTTTGACTATTGGATGTTCTTATAGGCACTTTAGTATTGCCAGTGTAACAGTATAGCTTCCGTCCCTCTCCTCGCCCCTGCCTGGGCTCGAACCAGGAACACATTTACATTACATTTAAGTCAGCCACCCTTGTGCTTTCAAGCAGCCACCCTTGAAGCATCGTTACCCATCGCTCCACAAAAGCCACGGCCCTTGCAGAGCAAGGGGAACAACTACTCCAAATCCCAGAGCGAGTGACATCACCGATTGAAACGCTATTAGTGCGCAACCCGCTAACTAGCTAGCCATTTCACATCAGTTACACCAGCCTAATCTCGGGAGTTGCTAGGCTTGAAATCATAAACAGCTCAATGCTTGAAGCATTGCAAAGAGCTGCTGGCAAAACACACGAAAGTGCTGTTTGAAAGAATGCGTACGAGCCTGCTGCTGCTTACCATCGCTCAGTCAGACTGCTCTATCAAATCATAGACTTAATTATAACATAATAAAACACAGAAATACGAGCCTTAGGTCATTAATATAGTCGAATCCGGAAACTCTTTTTGAAAACAAAAAGTTTATTCTTACAGTGAAATACGGTAAGTTGCGGTAAGTTGCTAGCTAGCATTAAACTTATCTTATAAAAAACAATCAATCTTCACAATTAATTAGTTAATATTGCCTGCTAACATGAATTTCTTTTAACTAGGAAAATTGTGTCACTTATCTTGCAACAGAGTCAGGGTATATGCAGCAGTTTGGGCTGCCTAGCTCATTGCAAACTGTGTGAAGACTATTTCTTCCTAACAAAGACTTCCTAACAAAGACATTTGCGAAAAAAGCACAGTCATCGCATGACTGTACCTAACCATAAACATCAATGCCTTTCTTAAAATCAATACACAGAAGTATATATTTTTAAATCTGCAAATTTAGCTAAAAGAAATCCAGGTTAGCCTCTTGAAGCTAGGGGGCACTATTTTTATGTTTGGAAAAATAACATTCCCAAAGTAAACGGCCTATTTCTCAGGACCAGATGCTAGAATATGCATATAATTGACAGATTCGGATAGAAATGTCTAGCCTCCATTTAAAGGGATATCAACCAGATTCCTTTTTCTCTGGCTTCCCAAAGGTGTCAACGGTCTTTAGACAGTTTCAAGCTTTTATTTTGAAAAATGAGCGTGAAGGATCACATTGCGTAAGTGGAGAGGTGGAGGCTCTCAGAGTGAGTTTGTGCGCAATTCAGTAAAGCCGCCATTGTTCCTCCCACTGTTACGGAAAAAGCTACACACTCAGTTGATATATTATCGAATATATATTTTAAAAACAACCTGAAGATTGATTATAAAAAACGTTTGACATGTTTCTGTGGACATTGTAGATATTATTTGGAATATACGTCTGTGTTGTGGTGACCGCTCTTTCCTGTGGATTTCTGATCATAACGCGACAAACAAACGTTGGTATTTTGGGTATGAAAATAATCTTTATGGAACAAAAGGAACATTTGCTGTCTAACTGGGAGTCTCGTCAGTGAAAACATCCGAAGATCAAAAAGGTACACGGTTAATTTGATTGCTTTTCTGATTTTCGTGACCAAGCGTCCTGATGCTAAGTGTACATAATGCTATGCTGGGCTATCGATAAACTTAAACGCTTCAAATCAAATCAAATCAAATTGTATTTGTCACATACACATGGTTAGCAGATGTTAATGCGAGTGTAGCGAAATGCTTGTGCTTCTAGTTCTGACAATGCAGTGATAACCAACAAGTAATCTAACTAACAATTCTAAAACTACTGTCTTATACACAGTGTAAGGGGATAAAGAATATGTACATAAGGATATATGAATGAGTGATGGTACAGAGCAGCATACAGTAGATGGTATCGAGTACAGTATATACATATGAGATGAGAATGTAGACAAAGTAAACAAAGTGGCATAGTTAAAGTGGCTAGTGATACATGTATTACATAAGGATGCAGTCGATGATGTAGAGTACAGTATATACGTATGCATATGAGATGAATAATGTAGGGTAAGTAACATTATATAAGGTAGCATTGTTTAAAGTGGCTAGTGATACATTTACAACATTTCCCATCAATTCCCATTATTAAAGTGGCTGGAGTTGGGTCAGTGTGTTGGCAGCAGCCACTCAATGTTAGTGGTGGCTGTTTAACAGTCTGATGGCCTTGAGATAGAAGCTGTTTTTCAGTCTCTCGGTCCCAGCTTTGATGCACCTGTACTGACCTCGCCTTCTGGATGATAGCGGGGTGAACAGGCAGTGATTCGGGTGGTTGATGTCCTTGATGATCTTTATGGCCTTCCTGTAACATCGGGTGGTGTAGGTGTCCTGGAGGGCAGGTAGTTTGCCCCCGGTGATGCGTTGTGCAGACCTCACTACCCTCTGGAGAGCCTTACGGTTGAGGGCGGAGCAGTTGCCGTACCAGGCGGTGATACAGCCCGCCAGGATGCTCTCGATTGTGCATCTGTAGAAGTTTGTGAGTGCTTTTGGTGACAAGCCGAATTTCTTCCGCCTCCTGAGGTTGAAGAGGCACTGCTGCGCCTTCTTCACGATGCTGTCTGTGTGGGTGGACCAATTCAGTTTGTCTGTGATGTGTATGCCGAGGAACTTAAAACTTGCTACCCTCTCCACTACTGTTCCATCGATGTGGATAGGGGGGTGTTCCCTCTGCTGTTTCCTGAAGTCCACAACCATCTCCTTAGTTTTGTTGACGTTGAGTGTGAGGTTATTTTCCTGACACCACACTCCGAGGGCCCTCACCTTCTCCCTGTAGGCAGTCTCGTCGTTGTTGGTTATCAAGCCTACCACTGTTGTGTCGTCCGCAAACTTGATGATTGAGTTGGAGGCGTGCGTGGCCACACAGTCGTGGGTGAACAGGGAGTACAGGAGAGGGCTCAGAACGCACCCTTGTGGGGCCCCCGTGTTGAGGATCAGCGGGGAGGAGATGTTGCCTACCCTCACCACCTGGGGGCGGCCCGTCAGGAAGTCCAGTACCCAGTTGCACAGGGCGGGGTCGAGACCCAGGGTCTCGAGCTTGATGACGAGCTTGGAGGGTACTACTTGCGGGTTGGAGCGAGCCGGTCGCATCCGCGCTTCGGTCTGCAGGTTGTATAACTTTTTCATTACATTTCATTATAGTACAACGGTCTGATTTGTCTAATCTTAGCAATTTCTTCTTAGCTAGCTACATAGTCGTCGTTGTATCAAAGATAATTGCGTAATTATCGTATTTCGTCGTCTCCTATCTGCCCAACACGTTCACCGTCTACCGTAGCACTGTAGTAACTATCACACTCAACTGAACGACTTGATTAGTGTAGTATTAGCTAGCTACATAGTTGTCTTTGCTGTCTTCGTATCCAAGATAATTGTGTAGTTTAGAGTGTGTAGTCTTAGAGTGATTATCTTAATTCACCGAGGTTAGCTAGCCAGCTATTTTGTCGTCCTTAACGTAGGAGACACTCCTAGCTAGCCAATAGCCAGCCAACGTCTACTGAATAGAACTTTCGCATTCCGGTCGCATTCCGCTTCGCTCCACAGGTAGTATCACATTTTCATTTCATTTCATTACAGTCCCAACGGTGTGATTTGTTTGATCGTAGCTAGCTACATAGCTAGCTACATAGCCGTCTTTGTTTCAAAGATAATTGTGTAGTCTAGAGCGATTTTCTAGGTTAGCTAGCCAGCTATTGTCGTTCTCCTAACGCAACGTAACGTAACCAACACTGCTAGCTAGCCAGCTAGCTCCCGAAAAGCAGCATTGTAGAAACTTCACACTCAACGGTACGACTTGATTAGGGTAGTGTCAACAACGCAGCTAGCCTACCCCAGCAGTACTGTATCATTTTAATCATTTTAGTCAATTAGATTCTTGCTACGTAAGCTTAACTTTCTGAACATTCGAGACGTGTAGTCCACTTGTCATTCAATCTCCTCTGCATTAGCGTAGCCTCTTCTCTAGCCTGTCAACTATGTGTCTGTCTATCCCTGTTCTCTCCTCTCTGCACAGACCATACAAACGCTCCACACCGCATGGCCGCGACCACCCTAATCTGGTGGTCCCAGCGCGCCAAGCACGACCCACGTGGAGTTCCAGGTCTCCGGTAGCCTCTGGAACTGCCGATCTGCGGCCAACAAGGCAGAGTTCATCTCAGCCTATGCCTCCCTCCAGTCCCTCGACTTCTTGGCTCTGACGGAAACATGGATCACCACAGACAACACCGCTACTCCTACTGCTCTCTCTTCGTCCGCCCACGTGCTCTCGTACACCCCGAGAGCTTCTGGTCAGCGGGGTGGTGGCACCGGGATCCTCATCTCTCCCAAGTGGTCATTCTCTCTTTCTCCCCTTACCCATCTGTCTATCGCCTCCTTTGAATTCCATGCTGTCACAGTTACTAGCCCTTTCAAGCTTAACATCCTTATCATTTATCGCCCTCCAGGTTCCCTCGGAGAGTTCATCAATGAGCTTGATGCCTTGATAAGCTCCTTTCCTGAGGACGGCTCACCTCTCACAGTTCTGGGCGACTTTAACCTCCCCACGTCTACCTTTGACTCATTCCTCTCTGCCTCCTTCTTTCCACTCCTCTCCTCTTTTGACCTCACCCCTCTCACCTTCCCCCCTACTCACAAGGCTGGCAATACGCTCGACCTCATCTTTACTAGATGCTGTTCTTCCACTAACCTCATTGCAACTCCCTCCAAGTCTCCGACCACTACCTTGTATCCTTTTCCCTCTCGCTCTCATCCAACACTTCCCACACTGCCCCTACTCGGATGGTATCGCGCCGTCCCAACCTTCGCTCTCTCTCCCCCGCTACTCTCTCCTCTTCCATCCTATCATCTCTTCCCTCTGCTCAAACCTTCTCCAACCTATCTCCTGATTCTGCCTCCTCAACCCTCCTCTCCTCCCTTTCTGCATCCTTTGACTCTCTATGTCCCCTATCCTCCAGGCCGGCTCGGTCCTCCCCTCCCGCTCCGTGGCTCGACGACTCATTGCGAGCTCACAGAACAGGGCTCCGGGAAGCCGAGCGGAAATGGAGGAAAACTACCTCCCTGCGGACCTGGCATCCTTTCACTCCCTCCTCTCTACATTTTCCTCCTCTGTCTCTGCTGCTAAAGCCACTTTCTACCACTCTAAATTCCAAGCATCTGCCTCTAACCCTAGGAAGCTCTTTGCCACCTTCTCCTCCCTCCTGAATCCTCCTCCCCTCCCCCTCCTCCCTCTCTGCAGATGACTTCGTCAACCATTTTGAAAAGAAGAACGACGACATCCGATCCTCGTTTGCTAAGTCAAACGACACCGCTGGTTCTGCTCACACTGCCCTACCCTGTGCTCTGACCTCTTTCTCCCCTCGCTCTCCAGATGACATCTCGCGTCTTGTGACGGCCGGCCGCCCAACAACCTGCCCGCTTGACCCTATCCCCTCCTCTCTTCTCCAGACCATCTCCGGTGACCTTCTCCCTTACCTCACCTCGCTCATCAACTCATCCCTGACCGCTGGCTACGTCCCTCCTGTCTTCAAGAGAGCGAGAGTTGCACCCCTTCTGAAAAAACCTACACTCGATCCCTCCGATGTCAACAACTACAGACCAGTATCCCTTCTTTCTTTTCTCTCCAAAACTCTTGAACGTGCCGTCCTTGGCCAGCTCTCCCGCTATCTCTCTCAGAATGACCTTTTTGATCCAAATCAGTCAGGTTTCAAGACTAGTCATTCAACTGAGACTGCTCTTCTCTGTATCACGGAGCGCTCCGCACTGCTAAAGCTAACTCTCTCTCCTCTGCTCTCATCCTTCTAGACCTATCGGCTGCCTTCGATACTGTGAACCATCAGATCCTCCTCTCCACCCTCTCCGAGTTGGGCATCTCCGGCGCGGCCCACGCTTGGATTGCGTCCTACCTGACAGGTCGCTCCTACCAGGTGGCGTGGCGAGAATCCGTCTCCTCACCACGTGCTCTCACCACTGGTGTCCCCCAGGGCTCTGTTCTAGGCCCTCTCCTATTCTCGCTATACACCAAGTCACTTGGCTCTGTCATAACCTCACATGGTCTCTCCTATCATTGCTATGCAGACGACACACAATTAATCTTCTCCTTTCCCCCTTCTGACGACCATGTGGCGAATCGCATCTCTGCATGTCTGGCAGACATATCAGTGTGGATGACGGATCATCACCTCAAGCTGAACCTCGGCAAGACGGAGCTGCTCTTCCTCCCGGGGAAGGACTGCCCGTTCCATGATCTCGCCATCACGGTTGACAACTCCATTGTGTCCTCGTCCCAGAGCGCTAAGAACCTTGGCGTGATCCTGGACAACACCCTGTCGTTCTCAAATAACATCAAGGCGGTGGCCCGTTCCTGTAGGTTCATGCTCTACAACATCCGCAGAGTACGACCCTGCCTCACACAGGAAGCGGCGCAGGTCCTAATCCAGGCACTTGTCATCTCCAGTCTGGATTACTGCAACTCGCTGTTGGCTGGGCTCCCTGCCTGTGCCATTAAACCCCTACAACTCATCCAGAACGCCGCAGCCCGTCTGGTGTTCAACCTTCCCAAGTTCTCTCACGTCACCCCGCTCCTCCGCTCTCTCCACTGGCTTCCAGTTGAAGCTCGCATCCGCTACAAGACCATGGTGCTTGCCTACGGAGCTGTGAGGGGAACGGCACCTCAGTACCTCCAGGCTCTGATCAGGCCCTACACCCAAACAAGGGCACTGCGTTCATCCACCTCTGGCCTGCTCGCCTACATACCACTGAGGAAGTACAGTTCCTGCGCAGCCCAGTCAAAACTGTTCGCTGCTCTGGCCCCCCAATGGTGGAACAAACTCCCTCACGACGCCAGGACAGCGGAGTCAATCACCACCTTCCGGAGACACCTGAAACCCCACCTCTTTAAGGAATACCTAGGATAGGATAAAGTAATCCTTCTTCCCCCCCCCCCCCCTCCCTCCCCCCCCCCCCTTAAAATACCTAGATGTACTATTGTAAAGTGGCTGTTCCACTGGATGTCATAAGGTGAAAGCACCAATTTGTAAGTCGCTCTGGATAAGAGCGTCTGCTAAATGACTTAAATGTAATGTAAATGTACTATGGTGTTGAATGCCGAGCTGTAGTCGATGAACAGCATTCTCACATAGGTATTCCTCTTGTCCAGGTGGGTTAGGGCAGTGTGGTTGAGATTGCATCATCTGTGGACCTATTTGGGCGGTAAGCAAATTGGAGTGGGTCTAGGGTGTCAGGTAGGGTGGAGGTGATATGGTCCTTGACTAGTCTCTCAAAGCACTTCATGATGACGGAAGTGAGTGCTACGGGGCGGTAGTCGTTTAGCTCAGTTACCTTAGATTTCTTGGGAACAGGAACAATGGTGGCCCTCTTGAAGCATGTGGGAACAGCAGACTGGTATAGGGATTGATTGAATATGTCCGTAAACACACCGGCCAGCTGGTCTGCGCATACTCTGAGGGCGCGGCTGGGGATGCCGTCTGGGCCTGCAGCCTTGCGAGGGTTAACACGTTTAAATGTCTTACTCACCTCGGCTGCAGTGAAGGAGAGACCGCATGTTTCCGTTGCAGGCCGTGTCAGTGGCACTGTATTGTCCTCAAAGCGGGCAAAAAAGTTATTTAGTCTGCCTGGGAGCAAGACATCCTGGTCCGTGACTGGGCTTGGTTTCTTCTTGTAGTCCGTGATTGACTGTAGACCCTGCCACATGCCTCTTGTGTCTGAGCCGTTGAATTGAGATTCTACTTTGTCTCTGTACTGATGCTTAGCTTGTTTAATAGCCTTGCGGAGGGAATAGCTGCACTGTTTGTATTCGGTCATGTTGCCAGACACCTTGCCCTGATTAAAAGCAGTGGTTCTCGCTTTCAGTTTCACGCGAATGCTGCCATCAATCCACGGTTTCTGGTTAGGGAATGTTTTTATCGTTGCTATGGGAACGACATCTTCAACGCACGTTCTAATGAACTCGCACACCGAATCAGCGCATTCGTCAATATTTTTATCTGACGCAATACGAAACATGTCTCAGTCCACGTGATGGAAGCAGTCTTGGAGTGTGGAGTCAGCTTGGTCTGACCAGCGTTGGACAGACCTCAGCGTGGGAGCCTCTTGTTTAAGTTTCTGCCTGTAGGCAGGGATCAACAAAATGGAGTCGTGGTCAGCTTTTCCGAAAGGGGGGCGGGGCAGGGCCTTATATGCGTCGCGGAAGTTAGAGTAACAATGATCCAAGGTTTTACCACCCCTGGTTGGGCAATCGATATGCTGATAAAATTTAGGGAGTCTTGTTTTCAGATTAGCTTTGTTAAAATCCCCAGCTACAATGAATGCAGCCTCCGGATAAATGGTTTCCAGTTTGCAAAGAGTTAAATAAAGTTCGTTCAGAGCCATCGATGTGTCTGCTTGGGGGGGGATATATACGGCTGTGATTATAATCGAAGAGAATTCTCTTGGAAGATAATGCGGTCTACATTTGATTGTGAGGAATTCTAAACCAGGTGAACAGAAGGATTTGATTGGATTGCTTTCGCTGTAAAGCATAATTTCCAAATCTGAGATGACAGGGTGATTAACAAAAGGCTATGCTGTGTTTCGCAATATTGCACTTGTGATTTCATGAATATGAATATTTGTTAGTAATATTATTTGACTGTTGTGCTATGCTATTCAGTGGTTGCTGACGAAAATGATCCCGCTACAGGGATGGGTAGCGTCAAGAAATTAGTGACCTAAAGCTCGTATTTCTGTATGTTATTATGTTATAATTAAGTCTATGATTTGATATTTGATAGAGCAGTCTGACTGAGCAATGGTCGGCACCAGCAGGCTCGTAAGCATTCATTCAAACAGCACTTTTGTGTGTTTTGCCAGCAGCTCTTCAAGCATTGAGCTGTTTATGACTTCAATCAAGCCTATCAACTCCCGAGATTAGGCTGGTGTAACTAATGTGAAATGGCTAGCTGGTTAGCAGGGTGAGCGCTAATAGTGTTTCAAATCAGTGCCGTCACTCGCTCTGAGACTTGGAGTAGTTGTTCCTCTTGCTCTGCAAGGGCTGCGGCTTTTGTGGAGCGATTATATCAAGTTAAAATTAGTGTTCATTCAGTATTGTAGTAATTGTCATTATTATTATATATATATTTTTTTTTTTAAATCGGCATCTGATTTTTTGGTACTCCAATAAATCGGTATTGAAAAATCAGAATCGGTCGACCTCTACTCAAGACATCAGACAGGAAGTTAAAGCTTGGTCACAAATGGGTCATCCAAATGGACAATGACCCCTAAGCATGCAAGGACAACAAGGTCAAGGTATTGGAGTGGCCATCACAAAGCTCTGACCTCAAACTTCTAGAAAAATTGTGGGCTGAACTGAAAAAGCATGTGCAAGCAAGGAGACCTAGTTAACTGACTCAGTTACACCAGCTTTGTCAGAAGGAATGGGCCAAAATTCACCCAACTTATTGTGGGAAGCTTGTGGAAGGCTACCCAAAACATCTGACCCAAGTTAAACAATTTAAAGGCAATGCTACCAAATACTAATTGAGTGTATGTAAACTTCTGACCCACTGGGAATGTGATGAAAGGCTGTAATAAATCATTATTCTGACATTTCACATTCTTAAAATAAAGTGGTGATCCTAACTGTCCTAAGACAGGGAATTAAATTCAGGAATTGTGAAAAACTGAGTTTAAATGTATTTGGCTAAGGTGTATGTAAACTTCTGACTTCAACTGTAAGTATTCAGGCCCTTTGCTATGAGACTCGAAAATTGAGCTCAGGTGCAACCTGTTTCCATTGATCATCCTTGAGATGTTTCTACAACTTGGAGTCCACCTGTGGTAAACTCAATTGATTGGACATGATTTAGAAAAAGCACACACGTCTATGTAAGGTCCCATAGTTGACAGTGCATGTCTGAGCAAAAACCAAGCCATGAGGTCCAAGGAATTGTCCGTAGAGCTCCGAGACAGGATCGTGTACCAAAACATTTCTGCAGCTTTGAAGGTCCCCAAAAACACAGTAGCCGCCATCATTCTTAAATGGAAGAAGTTCGGAACCACCAAAACTCTTACTAAAGCTGGCCACATGGCCAAACTAAGCAATCGGGGGAGAAGGGTCTTGGTCAGGGATGTGATCAAGATCCTGATGGTCATTGACAGAGCTCCAGAGTTCCTCTGTAGAGATGGGAGAACCTTCCAGAAGGACAACCATCTCTGCAGCACTCCACCAAACCAGGCCTTTATGGTAGAGTGGCCAGATGGAAGCCACTCCTCAGTAAAAGGCACATGACAGCCCGCTTTGAGTTTGCCAAAACGCACCTAAAGGACTCTCAGACCATGAGAAACAAGATTCTTTGGTCTGATGAAACCAAGATTGAACTCTTTAGCCTGAATGCCAAGCGTCACATCTGGTTGAAACCTGGCACCATCCTTATGGTGAAGCATGGTGGTGGCAGCATCATGCTGTGGGGATGTTTTTCAGCGGCAGGGACTGGGAGACTAGTCAGGATCGAGGGAAAGAAGAATGGAGCAAAGTACAGGGATATCCTGCTCCAGGGCGCTCAGGACCTCCGACTGGGGGCGAAGGTTCACCTTCCAACATAACAACCCTAAGCACACAGCCCAGACAACGCAGGAGTGGCTTCGGGACAAGTCTCTGAATGTCCTTGAGTGGCCCAGCCAGAGCCCAGACTTGAACCCGATCGAATATCTCTGGAGAAACCTGAAAATAGCTGTGCGGCGATGCTCCCCATCCAACCTGACAGAGGTTGAGAGAATCTGCAGAGAAGAATGGGAGAAACTCCCCAAATCCAGGTGTGCTAAGCTTGTAGTGTCATACCAAAGAAGGCTCGAGGCTATAATCGCAGTGTAGATTGATGAGGGGGGAAAAACAATTTCATCAATTTTAGAATAAGGCTGTAACATAACAAAATGTGGTAAAAGTCAAGGTCTGAATCCTTTCCGATTGCACTTTGTCGAGAAACGTGCCTATTTTCCTCGAAAGTACATAATGTGACGATTCCAAACCTATACAATATTACAGATAGCAAGTTAACTACACCATTCATAAATCGGAAAAAATTTGTAATGTTTTACTTCTCGTTGATGAAATCCGTGCTAATGTTGGATTTCTGAGCTAGCGCCCAATAGACTCCCTTTCATTCCTTGAAGGAGAAACGTTCCTTGTCCCAAAATCACCCAGAATGCACCGTGCAGCCCATTGACATACGAAACGTTGCCCATGCTCTCCCCTCAAAAGTATATCAGCCATTGTGAATGTCAGACTCTACTCTGAGGCAAATTGATCTGCAGGTTGAACATATTGATATTGTAGACTCCTAAATTGATAGTGCAGTTTGTTTAGGCAATTTTACAGCCAACTAGCTACTTTACATGCTGATAATGTCTTTGTTATTATTGTGTGGAGCTGTTTGCTTGCTAGCTAGCTACCTAGCCCATCGTGGGAGAATTGCACTGTAGATGTTGTCGACATGAGCAGCAACAGATTTCCACAACGATTTCCCATGTTGCTACCAACCTTTTTATAATGCTAAAATGAAAAATATTGTTCTCACAGTGTTATTTAACAATGTAAACGAAAAGGAATGAGTGGTTTTGGGTGGATTTTTCTTTTAAAAGCACCTAATTTCACCTCCCTCTTTTCCTCCCTTTCCCTCCGTTTAAACACATTACAGTGAAGTCATTTGGGAGGATGCTATTGGTCCACCGGTCTTGTTGCCAGGCAACTAATTTCCCCTGTCCAGTAATTAAGTAGGAGGAAAGTGGGTGAAAAGGGTTATGACAGAGGAAAGGGAGAGAAAGAGAAACATTATACGTGAAGGAAAGAGGAAGGAAGGACAAACACAAACAGACACAAAAATGTACACAACCATCAAATGTTGAGTGTTTCTGCCTCAGGTTGGATGACACTACGATTGAGAAATATGAGGTTCATATTCATTCCTCCTACAGTCATACTGGCCTTACTTATAGATCAATAAAAATGACATGCATGATGAGGAGACTTGAGAAGTTGAACAGAGCAGTAATGTGTGCTGTGCGTGTGAGAACAGGCCTGTCAGCAGAGTAATCATAGCTCCAACCTGCCAGGTGGATGTTGCACCTCTTCCTCCCTTGCTCATCTTTCTTTCCCTCCCCGTCTCTCAGGAGGGGGTACTGGGTGCCAGCCATTGGAGCCAATCGGAGCCAATCGGAGCATGATGACATCGCTCCCCAGCTTTGTAACCATGGCAACACCAGCCAGCCGAGAAATGCCCCTCCCTTCCTGGCAGTCAACTTTCCATGTACTCCCTCCATTCTCTCCCCCAGTAAACCTATTTCCTTTCATCCTCCCCTCAGCTGTCAACTCTCCCTTGCCTGTATTTCTCTCTGCATCCCTATTTCCCCTACCCTCTCTCAAGATGCCCTTCCCATACCCGCACTGTCCTCTTGGCTGTCATCTCTCCCTGGATGTCTTTCTTGCTCCCTTCCCATCTCTTTGGTTGGAAATCCCGCCCAATCGTTCACGGAGCGGAGCTTGCGCATCGCTTCGGTACTACATGTCCTTTCCAACACCTCCACTAAAAACCACTCCACGCTCACAATGGAAAAAAACTTCTGCTCCAAATTCACTCCATTCATTAAAATCACAATTTAACCAACACACAATTATTTGTGTGACTTCCTGGACCTACCAAACATATGGATTTGAATGAAAAGTATTTGAATAAACATTAAAAGGTGAATGTAAGAAGCCCAGATAATAAAAAAAGGCTACATGACATATTAAAACATCATATCAACACTAAATAGGTCAGGAGCCTAAGAATGAACAAAAATGAAGGCTATATTGTTTTAATTATTTCAAGGCCTACAAATAAATACATTGTGAAGCATTTGTGAGTGTGACACAATAGGCTGGTAGGAACATAAAGCGCTCAGCATTTAAACAACATTTTGTTGTATTAAAATCATTATAGTCTATAAAATGCGCATATCTGCTGTGATTTACTTAGAATTAAATACAAATTAAACAAAAAATTACCTCAGTGCCTTTGAAACATGAGTTTGGCCAGTCTGTGGCTTCAGGCTCATGTGATGTGCCTTGAGAGCAAGTCAGCAGCGAAGAACATCCTCTCCACACTCGCAGAGCAACTGGGAATTCTAAACACCCTTTTGGCCACTTTTGCCAGGCTGGGGAGATGCAGAGTTGTTTTTTTCTCTCTCTTGTATTAGGTAAGCCTAAACGTTTTTAGGCAAAATAACCCAATAAAAACGTAAAGCTCGTTGGACGTGGGAATATGCCAGGTCTATTGGGCCGAAATCAATTATGGCCTATTGTACAGGTAATAGGGGAAAAAACGAGACAGTTATCTACCCACCTCGTTCCTTTCTTCTAGCATGTGCACATAGTAAGTGCACCTTCATGCAGTCGGGATACATGTCTTTTCAGATTCAACAATGATTCTTTAGTTGTGGACACTACATCACCACACTCCCTCTCTTACTCACCTTGATTTTGCACCTGTGTGCTTGGTCAGTTTCTTTATGGAAATATTTAGTTAACTCCATGACAGTAGCTAAAGCAAGGGGCTATAGCAGAACACAAGTAGATGCAAATGCATGCTGGGCCTGGCATGCCCTGAGCTCGTGAAGTGAGCGCTACTGGAGTGAAATTAGAGCAGGCGAGAAGGCCGACGCTCCAGCCTTTTGACTGGAGCGTGGGGCAAGATTCCCATTGGGCACACTCCGCTCCACTCACATACTCTGGATGACACACCCACTCACACACCCACTCAACCTCCCCCTGGCCCAGACACACCTCTGGGAGTCGGGTTGTGATATGGCGTTGACAATAGCCTCCACGGCGGTATCAAACAGCTCGGGGTCTGGTAGAGCAGTGAAACAGTCCTCCACCAGTCCTTCACTCTCACTGAGAGGGACGTCCAGCAGCACCCAGGAGGACAGACAGCGCAGGACACGAGCCTTCACTGCCCCGGGACTGTCCCCTTGACGCAGCAGCTGCTGCAGCAGTGGACACACTGACCCCCACTCACGACCCAGAGCACCTCGCACCTACAGACAGAGAGACACAAGGTTGCAGGAAATACTAACCCGGCCCTCACTTGTCCTTTTGTGTGTGCATTGGTGTGCCCGTCTGCCTTTTTGTTGTCCCCATTGGCACTATTCAGTCTCCAGCACCCCCTCACCTGTCCCTTGCGGTACTGCGGCATGCGGCTGGTCTGGAACTCTTCAGGCAGGACGGTCAGAAGCTCCAGCAGGGCCAGACATCTGGCCCGGCCATCCACCCCCCCTCCCTCCTCTTGGAACACACGCACCATTTCTGGCACGGCGCCCGGCCACACCTCTGGCATGGTGTTCAGGGCCAAGGAGGCCAGCGCCACACACAGACGCGTTAGCACCTTGGAAACAGGACCACAACGTCTTGTAAGTAAACGACTTTACAATTGTGTTTATGCTTGATGGTTTTTAAGGCACGTAGCTACCGCCAGTTATATGTGTTTTTTAGGGATGTAGGATATATCGGTGAACATATCGGAATCGGACGATATTAGCTAAAAATGCCACCGTTGATATTGGCCCGATGTCTAGTTTAACGCCAATGTGAAAAATGTCAAAGTTGACATGCATACCTACATAAGGTACATGACGTAATGACGCCACGTAAAATTTAGAGCTAAACATGCAACACAGCATTCCTAACTTAGCCCACAATGTTTGCAGTGTGGATCGACCAGTCAACAAGTCGAGCAGTCATTTGAAAGAGTAATAATTTAGGCGAGACAACTCAAAGGCGAAATCAATTGCCCTTGACAATCAACCATTCCCTGTCGTGGGTGATGTTGGCTTTCGCGACATGGTCGAGCACCGGTATATACTAACGTTACCAAGTGCGCTATTGTTCAGATGTTGCCCTACCGGAGTTATGCAGTAATAGCATCACTGCTATTAGCTTCACAACATACTATTGAACGCCGTTTGGGCCTTTGGGTGTCATAAAAAAATATACACATCAGAAACACTATTTGACACGTTAAATAAGCTTTTAAATTTGACACATCAAATAACGCAGTTCTATTACAGAATGTTGTGTGTTCTGAATTTGCACGTGCAAGCCAAGCACCACCACTATTATCAGTCGCTGTACAAAAATGTCTGCAAATACCGGCCTTGAACGGTGTGTTTACAATACCGCGTTGGTAATAAATCATTTTTCGACAGCATCTTCTGGGGGTAGCTAGCTAGCTTTAGCTTGGTACCTAGCTAGTACCAATACAACCAGCCTGAAAACAATGACCCGCGGAAACTGCAGTCATTTTCACTATTCTTAGCAATGATTTAGGAATCCTTGCGAGTAAGTATTAGCAGGTAGCCACTTGTTGTTCGCCTATTGAAATTTAACTTCAGTTCATGAAAATAAATTGCTAGCCAGCTACTTAACCCTGTTGGCCAAAGTTAACGTTATAAGCAGCCAGCTAGCTTCATCTGGCTAGTGAGGCTCGACCTGACCGGGTTATGTGTTGTGTAGTCAGCCACAATTAGGCTTAGGCACAATAGTGGAATTTGTGGTTTGCCTTCAAAATAAAAGTACCTCTTTGAAAGTGATGCAGACGGTTTCAATTGGTGGAATCATGCCATATTTAGACTAGATAATGTTAAACAAGGTTGGAATGGGACGCAATGAGATGGGGTATCAGTCTACTCAGTGACACCCACAGAACACAACAGTGAAGAGATTACGCAAAAATTAGCATTGTAGCTCTAAACGCGGGACTGTGACTGTGTGAAATCACCTCCCCAGTCAGCCTATTGGGTGTATTGACATTCATATTCCACTGTACAGCTTTACCTAAGAATTGGAGATGAATGAAATGGGGTAACAAGTCTACTCAAAACCCAATATATCTTTTCCCAACGTCCTCAGAGTTATCAGACTCCAAAACATACACGCAGTATTGTTTTTCCTCGGGAATAGTGTTCAATACACAGGGTGACAATAAATGTGGCTCAATTCACAGCTGTTTCAGAGTCCTGCAATAAGAGCTATGATGCTGTTGGAATCGGCTAAAAACTTTGAACATTGAGATGTTAAATAAATGAGACGAAGCCTTGAATATAAAGAATCTGTAGCAACCCAGAAGGCTTTGGAATGTGTTTGATGGAGGAGAGGAGAGCGGTGTTGATAAAGGGAAGACCGATGGTTATCTGTGGATTAGGTGAAGGAGGGGTTGAGGTCAACTCAAAATTAAAGTGGAAAACCACACTACAGGCTGATCTAACTTTGATGTAATGTCCTTAAAACAAGTCAAAATGAGGCTCAGTAGTGTGTGTGGCCTCCACGTGCCTGTATGACCTCCCTACAACGCCTGGGCATGCTCCTGATGAGGTGGCGGATTGTCTCCTGAGGGATCTCCTCCCAGACCTGGACTAAAGCATCCGCCAACTCCTGGACAGTCTGTGGTGCAACGTGGCGTTGGTGGATGGAGCGAGACATGATGTCCCAGATGTGCTCAATTGGATTCAGGTCTGGGGAACGGACGGGCCAGTCCATAGCATCAATGCCTTCCTCCTGCAGGAACTGGAATTTGCCAATCTTGGTGTTCCATTTGCACAACAGCATGTGAGATTTATTGTCAATCAGTGTTGCTTCCTAAGTGGCCAGTTTGATTTCACAGAAGTGTGATAGACTTGGAGTTACATTGTGTTGTTTAAGTGTTCCCTTTATTTTTTTGAGCAGTGTATATATACACATCCAGTGTGATTTCAGATATTTGTCAAATTGACAAATTAGTCTTTTGTTGATTCCATATAACATTCCAACCTCATTTAGCATGATCTATTAAATTATGACATAACTCTACTAGTTGTATTCATTTGCGTCACTGTCAATGACTTACTTTTATTTTGAAGGCTAACTGCAAAGTCTACTATTTTTGGCTAATCCTTATCGTGGCTAGCTTCACATAGATTGGTTGACCACCATTATTCAAATAAGAACTCTTATAAATTAGGGTTATTTTAGATGACACCTAGCTATATAGTTAGCTAGCAAACGATAGCTACTGAAATTGATTGTTTGCATCCATGAGCTAGCTAGCTTTTTTAATGACCAGAACTGTAGGTGCGCGAGACAACTTTACCAGCATCATAGCATACGTATCGATGAATCGGTGTGACATACAAAATACGAGTGATAGTGTAATAACTGCGTAAAACATGTATGAACGCGTTCATTTATTATGTGACGTGCAGTCATATTCAGGACCTGATTAGTCAACATGCTTATTTGACACCCAAAGACCCAAACGGCGTTCCATAGAAATCCTGGTTGAGAATGAAACGACAGAACAACAAAACAGCACAGCAAGTAAGTGAAAGAAATTGATTTTGATTAGGTTTTACTGGTAATGGGGACATACGTAAATGCCAATAAAATTACTTTTTGGTCAGTGTGGTGTGTAAGCTTTTATTTAACTCGGCAAGTCAGTTAAGAACAAATTCTTATTTACAATGACGGCCTACCCCGGACGACGCTGGGCCAATTGTCGCGCCGCCCTATGGGACTCCCAATCACAGCCGGATGTGATACAGCCTGGATTCGAACCAGGGACTGTAGTGACGCCTCTTGCGCTGAGATGCAATGCCTTAGACCGCTGCGTCCGTGTGTGATTTAAATATTTAACTGCACTAGAATGCTTAAAAGACCGCTAAAATGTTAAATAATCGATTTTCGGTATCGGGTTATTTGGCAAGGAAAATATCTGACATCAGTATTGGCCAAAATTATAATAATATCGGTGCATCACTAGTATTTTTATTGATCAAATAAATCGAACTGTCCATCCATTTACCCACCATCTTGGATCCGGAGGAGAAGCAGGCGATCTGGGAGAAGAGTTGAGTCTTCAGGGTCTCATACTGGTCAGAAGGGATATCAGACCAGTAGCGGGATATCTTAGTGTGGAGGGCACTAGCCCCAAAGTACTGGATTTCAGGAACCTAGGAAGAGAGAGAGAGGGTTATGTATAGGTGTGTGTATTTGCATGTGTGCGAGCGCATGTGGGCATTTCATACCTTGTCAGGGCTGAGCAGAGCCCAGCAGAACTGCCAGGCCTGAGGGGAGACCTGAGCCTGCATCAACCACTTCTGGGCCAGGTTCTTATTCTCAATGTTAGGGTCATAGTACAACTGGTGGAGCCCCTATAGATAGCGAGAGAGAGATAGAGATGGGAGGGAGAGTCAGTATAATTCTTGCAATGCAATTATATGTCATTTAGAATAGGAACGTTGTTTCGAGACTCTTGTATGACTGACTGCTGTTAAAGAACACCATCAATAGAGACAGTCAGTATCAAGAGGCTCTCCAGTGCTGGTATGTAGATCAACCCTAGTGCCCTGACCAAGAGCTAGTGTGGTGGGTGACTGGTTGACACATTGTCTAATGGAACGACATGTCTGTGCAGGGTCCCTTTGTTTCCTTTTCAAATCACCTCCTAGAGTGGAAACACACACACATAGGTTCAGGTTGTGTGTGTCATATGGTAGAGATCACAGCCTGAATCATATTCCAGGAAGGCCGTAAAGATCATCAAGGACAACAACCACCCGAGCCACTGCCTGTTCACCCCGCTATCATCCAGAAGGCGAGGTCAGTACAGGTGCATCAAAGCTGGGACCGAGAGACTGAAAAACAGCTTCTATCTCAAGGCCATCAGACTGTTAAACAACCACCACTAACATTGAGTGGCTGCTGCCAACACACTGACTCAACTCCAGCCACTTTAATAATGGGAATTGATGGGAAATGATGTAAAAATATATCACTAGCCACTTTAAACAATGCTACCTAATATAATGTTTACATACACTACATTATTTATCTCATATGTATACGTATATACTGTACTCTATATCATCTACTGCATCTTTATGTAATACATGTATCACTAGCCACTTTAACTATGCCACTTTGTTTACATACTCATCTCATATGTATATACTGCACTCAATACCATCTACTGTATCTTGCCCATGCTGCTCTGTACCATCACTCATTCATATATCTTTATGTACATATTCTTTATCCCCTTACACTTGTGTCTATAAGGTAGTAGTTTTGGAATTGTTAGCTAGATTCCTTGTTGGTTATTACTGCATTGTCGGAACTAGAAGCACAAGCATTTCGCTACACTCGCATTAACATCTGCTAACCATGTGTATGTGACAAAATAAAATTTGATTTGAGTCCTAGGTTGTTCCTTATTGAAACACTGCTATAAATGTCTGTCTCTCTCACACACACACACACACACCAATGCTTTTGTTATTAAAGTCTAACAGTGTATCTGCCCAGCTCAGGAAAACCCTCTTCACAGAGGCAGCAGGTACGCTAGGGGTTAGAGAGGTGTTGCCAGTTCAAATCCCGGGTCCGACAGGAAAAATCTGTCAGGAAGTGAGCTGGCAACCAGAGGGTTTGCTGGTATAAAATCCTAGATGCCATTGCCTGCTGTTATGCCCATGAGCAAGACACTTAACCCCATACAACAGCAGCTCCCTGGGCACCCAGTGTGGCAGCCACCACGCACCTCCCCATAATACACTGCTCAAAAAAAATAAAGGGAACACTTAAACAACACAATGTAACTCCAAGTCAATCACACTTCTGTGAAATCAAACTGTCCATTTAGGAAGCAACACTGATTGACAATACATTTCACATGCTGTTGTGCAAATGGAATAGACAACAGGTAGAAATTATAGGCAATTAGCAAGACACCCCCAATAAAGGAGTGGTTCTGCAGGTGGTGACCACAGACCACTTCTCAGTTCCTATGCTTCCTAGCTGATGTTTTGGTCACTTTTGAATGCTGGCGGTGCGTTCACTCTAGTGGTAGCATGAGACGGAGTCTACAACCCACACAAGTGGCTCAGGTAGTGCAGCTCATCCAGGATGGGCTGCACTACCGGCAGGGTAGCCTAGTGGTTAGAGCGTTGGACTAGTAACCGGAAGGTTGCAAGTTCAAACCCCCGAGCTGACAAGGTACAAATCTGTTGTTCTGCCCCTGAACAGGCAGTTAACCCACTGTTCCTAGGCCGTCATTGAAAATAAGAATTTGTTCTTAACTGACTTGCCTGGTTAAGTAAAGGTAAAATAAAATAAATCAATGCGAGTTGTGGCAAGAAGGTTTGCTGTGTCTGTCAGCGTAGTGTCCATAGCATGGAGGCGCTACCAGGAGACAGGCCAGTACATCAGGAGACGTGGGCGTAGGACGGCAACAACCCAGCAGCAGGACCGCTACCTCCGCCTTTGTGCAAGGAGGAGCAGGAGGAGCACTGCCAGAGCCCTGCAAAATGACCTTCAGCAGGCTACAAATGTGCATGTGTCTGCTCAAACGGTCAGAAACAGACTCCATGAGGGTGGTATGAGGGCCCGACGTCCACAGCTGGGGATTGTGCTTACAGCCCAACACTGTGCAGGACATTTGGCATTTGCCAGAGAACACCAAGATTGGCAAATTCACCACTGGCGCCCTGTGCTCTTCACAGATGAAAGCAGGTTCACACGGAGCACGTGACAGAGTCTGGAGACGCCGTGGAGAACGTTCTGCTGCCTGCAACATCCTCCAGCATGACCAGTTAGGCGGTGGTTCAGTCATGGTGTGGGGTGGCATTTCTTTGGGGGGGCTGCATAGCCCTCCATGTGCTCGCCAGAGGTAGCCTGACTGCCATTAGGTACCGAGATGAGATCCTCAGACCACTTGTGAGACCATATGCTGGTGCGGTTGGCCCTGGGTTCCTCCTAATGCAAGACAATGCTAGACATGTGGCTGGAGTGTGTCAGCAGTTCCTGCAAGAGGAAGGCATTGATGCTATCGACTGGCCTGCCCGTTCCCCAGACCTGAATCCAATTGAGCACATCTGGGACATCATGTCTCGCTCCATCCACCAACACCACGTTGCACCACAGACTGTCCAGGAGTTGGCGGATGCTTTAGTCCAGGTCTGGGAGGAGATCCCTCAGGAGACCATCCGCCACCTCATCAGGAGCATGCCCAGGCGTTGTAGGGAGGTCATACAGGCACGTGGAGGCCACACACACTACTGAGCCTCATTTTGACTTGTTTTAAGGACATTACATCAAAGTTGGATCAGCCTGTAGTGTGGTTTTCCACTTTAATTTTGAGTGTGACTCCAAATCCAGACCTCCATGGGATGATAAATTTGATTTCCATTGATCATTTATGTGTGATTTTGTTGTCAGCACATTCAACTATGTAAAGAAAAAAATATTTAATAAGAATATTTCATTCATTCAGATCTAGGATGTGTTATTTTAGTGTTCCCTTTATTTTTTTGAGCAGTGTATGTATATGTTTGTGTATATGTATGCATGCGTGTCTTTCGAAGGGTGCAATTGACCAATAAAGTGATTTTTACTGAGGAACGGTGTCTTTACTGAAGTGTCTTTACTGAAATGTCTCCCTCCCAAGAATATGATTTCCCAGAGTTCAAACCAGGTCATTACCTCTGTCCACCGTGTGATCTAAGGAGACTTCTCTTCCCGAGACACACTCCAGACTGAGCAAAACCTGGGGTGTGAGACCCATCTCACTACAGTCAGCCAAATGCAAATCAACTAACAGCTCAATTGTTTCATTAGCCACCAGAGATCAGATATCCTTTCTGTTCAGGGCAACTAGTGAAACTGCTGTGGCTGTAATGTGCCAGCCTACTGCTGAGCTGAACACCCTCCCTACCTGCAGCTGTGGACCAGGTTGGAGCTCCTGGTATTGTATTTTGTATTTATTAAGGATCCCCATAAGCAGATCCTCTTCCTGGGGTCCAGTAACATTACCCCAAAATACACCAAGTTGTATCAAGTTGGCTGGATGTCCTTTGGGTGGTGGACCATTTTTGATACACATGGGAAACTGTTGAGTGAGATGAGTTTTATCATCATAACAGTGTTGTGCTTTTAAGTGTTTGATGTGAGTTTCGATTTAATTTGCATTGACGTCAGTGGTTAGAGCAGGCCTGGGCAATTATTTTCCATGGGGGGCCACATTAGAATACATATTTGACAGGCCAGAATCATATTACAGGATTATATCTACTGTAAATCACATCCAAATATGCTACTTCTTTTACTTTAACATGCACAGAAATAAACCACATCTATGTTCTCTTTTTGGTAGGTATTTTCATTATTAAACATGCAATGAACTACACGGAGGGAAAAGTACAGAAATCTTAACAGGTACGCGCAAAAAAAAAACAAGAAAGAGAGGGCTCAACATAACATTTAAACTACTCAATCAGTGTGAGGAGTGAAGTCTCTGATTGGCATTGTCTAGAGCAGTGAAGTCAGGTATAGTTTGACATCGCTACGCGCAGGATTGCTGAGAGGTGAGAGTCAGTAAGAGATGATCTGTGTCTTGACTTGTTATATTTCATCACTGAAAATGTCTGTTCACATACATAGGTTGACCCAAACAGTAAAAAACATCATCTGAGCAGGACTCCTAATCTTTGGAAAGTTTTGTTCATCGAGAGATGCATAGAACCTCAGTGACATTGTTTTGAATAGTTCTCAAATCACTGCATCAGACTGAAGATCGATAAGCTCAAGTTGCAGGTCAGTGGGAGCGTTATCCACATTGAAGGTGAAAGTGTCATTTCCCAACACTTTAAAATACTCAAACCGACGAGAAAACTCATCGTTCAAAGCACGCAGCAGCGATGTATACTTCCCCCGCGGGTCATCTGATAGGGAACAGACTAGTAGTGTCGGAAGGTGGGTGAGATTGTTGGCTTCTACTTGGCAAGTCAAGGAGTAATTTTCCCTCGAAGGCTTTGACAAGGCTGTACATCTGATGTGCAAAAAGGCCCTTCCCTTGCAGTTGGTAATTCAGTTCATTCATTAGGGCCATGATGTCCACGGTGAAGGCAAAATCAGACAACCATTCTTTATGTTGCAGTTGAGGGAAATCCACATATTTTCCTTTGATTTGCAAAAACTCAGCCATCTCCGACTTCAGGTCTCACGCCCTTTTAAGCACCTTCCCCAAACTCAGCCATCTCACGTTTGTGTGGTAGGGGAGAGCTGCATGATCTGAATGTCTCTTCTAACAGTGAGACAAACTGCCGGTGGTTAAAAGATTTTGCTCTTATGAAGAAGTTTACCACTTTAGTGACTGTATCCACAACATGGCTCATTTTCAGAACACTCCCTGATGAATAATGCAATGCAGAAAAATTATTTTGTGGTATCCAATTACTAGTTACAGTCGTCTCATCGCTGCAACTCCCGTACGGCCTCGGGAGAGGCTAAGGTTGAGAGCTGTGCGTCCTCCGAAACACAACCCAACCAAGCCGCATTGCTTCTTGACACAATGCCCGCTTAACCCGGAAGCCAGCCACAACAATGTGTCGGAGGAAACACCATACACCTGGCAATACATCTTGCTGGAACACCCTACAAATCAGTCTAGTTTCCTTTTCTTGTAAATATTTGAGAAATTGCGCAATTTCTAGCTAGCTACCATTTGTAACTGTGACGTGTGTGTGTGTGTGTGTGTGTGTCAGCCTGTCAGTCACGGTCTGTCCTCTTGCAGTTGTTATTTATACGTGCCTTCAAAATAAATCTTCCACAAGTGGTGGGAGTTAAATTATTACACAAAGGCGAGTATTCATTGCGCTTTTCATTTGAATAACAAATACATTTTTCATAACTTTACTATGGCAAATTCTATGTGATCTGAGCCTGATTCCGCGGGCCATATTGAATTAGGTCACGGGCCGCATACGGCTCCCAGGCCAGCCTTTGACCAGGCCTGCGTTAGAGGGACAAAAGAGCGCTGAGCACCAGGCCATTAGAGACCTGATGGTTGCTCGATAGTTGGGTACTACTGACTCATGTCCAGACTACATAAAAGGAGATTACCATGACTCAACTGTCACATGGACTTTTACTGCTGTCATGACTCATGACTGCTGTTTTGGCAGAAGATAGGTGGACGTACTGGTTTCCCCAGCAAATTGTGCAACACTGAGATTTGTTTGCTTAGGGTAGACAGCTCAGTCCAATTGTCTTCCGTAAGTAGGCAGTTGTTGCATTGAATAGCCGGTCAGTCCACAGTGTCCCAGAAAATAGCATAGTGAGAGAGACAGCACCTGCTATTTTCTGAGTAATAAAATAGACAGATTCATGTTTATCAGTCCATCACATGCAGGTTGTCTGTTAACCAAGGTTTTGTCCTAGTAGTTTGCCTTCCATTGGGTACTCCCTCTGGGGAGCAGTATGCAAATATTGCGCAGGTGTAACCGGCCACATAGTAAATCTGCTCCTAACTCTGGTACTGTGAGGGTGCAGATAGCCTATATGTTTATGTAGTAGGTTCAGTAAACTGTGTTGTGTATCCTTGACTGAGACCTGAAGACTCATTGTAACTCCCAGATCTAGCGACTAAGCTTTAGCTCAGTAGGCTAATATATGCATGAGTCACACAGCAGATCTGAGTTTGGTATCCATTGAAGCTACTATGATGTACCGTCTGTGTTCTGTTTTCACTTCTGTACTCGTAGGGGACAGAGAGGCATGCCCAGAGACTCTTCTTGAAGGACAGGATACTGACTGAACATCATTATTGATTAGATCCATGTCCTCTTATATCATAACTGTTCATATTAATATTCATGATGTAAAATGTAGATTAAATAACAAGCAGAGGAAGTAGGAGATTTGATGAATGAAGCGGGGACAGTGTGTGTGTGTGTGTGTGTGTGTGTGCGCGCGCATATGTGTGTGTAGGGTCGTTTGTAGGGGTGTGGGTGGTTGTTGACTGTCTGCGCAGAGATATAAAAAACAAATACTAATCCCATGTTACCAATTTAGACAGAAAACAACGACAGTTCACACTCTCGTCAGCAACAATAAAACAACCTGTCATCACACACACACATACACGGAATGATCATTATGTGGTTGCCATCGAGAAGATTGATGACATCAGATATGAGATAAGGTACTAGCCCCATGCACTAAAATAATAAACAATCGATAAGGGAGAGAGAACTGACGCCATGCCTTATTCTGTCAACTGGAAGTGCTCTACCTCTCATATCAGTCATGTCTGAAATAGCCTCGAGTCTCTCTAGTGTTTCCCACAAGTACATAGAGCAGCCAACCAAGTGGAAAAAGTACCCAATTTTCATATTTGAGTAAAAGATAGATAACTTAAATTACTTAGGTCAAAGTAAGTCACCTAGTAAAATACTACTTGAGTAAAAGTCTAAAAGTATATTGTTTTAAAAGTTAAGTATCAAAAGTATTTAAAATGTCTTACATTTACATTTAAGTCATTTAGCAGACGCTCTTATCCAGAGCGACTTACAAATTGGTGCTTTCACCTTATGACATCCAGTGGAACAGCCACTTTACAATAGTGCATCTAGGTCTTTTAAGGGGGGAGGGGAGAAGGATTACTTTATCCTATCCTAGGTATTCCTTAAAGAGGTGGGGTTTCAGGTGTCTCCGGAAGGTGGTGATTGACTCCGCTGTCCTGGCGTCGTGAGGGAGTTTGTTCCACCATTGGGGGCCAGAGCAGCGAACAGTTTTGACTGGGCTGAGCGGGAACTGTACTTCCTCAGTGGTAGGGAGGCGAGCAGGCCAGAGGTGGATGAACGCAGTGCCCTTGTTTGGGTGTAGGGCCTGATCAGAGCCTGGAGGTAGTGAGGTGCCGTTCCCCTCACAGCTCCGTAGGCAAGCACCATGGTCTTGTAGCGGATGCGAGCTTCAACTGGAAGCCAGTGGAGAGAGCGGAGGAGCGGGGTGACGGAGAGAACTTGGGAAGGTTGAACACCAGACGGGCTGCGGCGTTCTGGATGAGTTGTAGGGGTTTAATGGCACAGGCAGGGAGCCCAGCCAACAGCGAGTTGCAGTAATCCAGACGGGAGATGACAAGTGCCTGGTTAAAGGCAGGGTCGTACTCTGCGGATGTTGTAGAGCATGAACCTACAGGAACGGGCCACCGCCTTGATGTTATTTGAGAACGACAGGGTGTTGTCCAGGATCACGCCAAGGTTCTTAGCGCTCTGGGACGAGGACACAATGGAGTTGTCAACCGTGATGGCGAGATCATGGAACGGGCAGTCCTTCCCGGGAGGAAGAGCAGCTCCGTCTTGCCGAGGTTCAGCTTGAGGTGATGATCCGTCATCCACACTGATATGTCTGCCAGACATGCAGAGATGCGATCGCCACCTGGTCGTCAGAAGGGGGAAAGGAGAAGATTAATTGTGTGTCGTCTGCATAGCAATGATAGGAGAGACCATGTGAGGTTATGACAGAGCCAAGTGACTTGGTGTATAGCGAGAATAGGAGAGGGCCTAGAACAGAGCCCTGGGGACACCAGTGGTGAGAGCACGTGGTGAGGAGACGGATTCTCGCCACGCCACCTGGTAGGAGCGACCTGTCAGGTAGGACGCAATCCAAGCGTGGGCCGCGCCGGAGATGCCCAACTCGGAGAGGGTGGAGAGGAGGATCTGATGGTTCACAGTATCGAAGGCAGCCGATAGGTCTAGAAGGATGAGAGCAGAGGAGAGAGTTAGCTTTAGCAGTGCGGAGCGCCTCCGTGATACAGAGAAGAGCAGTCTCAGTTGAATGACTAGTCTTGAAACCTGACTGATTTGGATCAAGAAGGTCATTCTGAGAGAGATAGCGGGAGAGCTGGCCAGGACGGCACGTTCAAGAGTTTTGGAGAGAAAAGAAAGAAGGGATACTGGTCTGTAGTTGTTGACATGGAGGGATCGAGTGTAGGTTTTTTCAGAAGGGGTGCAACTCTCGCTCTCTTGAAGACGGGAGGGACGTAGCCAGCGGTCAGGGATGAGTTGATGAGCGAGGTGAGGTAAGGGAGAAGGTCACCGGAGATGGTCTGGAGAAGAGAGGAGGGGATAGGGTCAAGCGGGCAGGTTGTTGGGCGGCCGGCCGTGTGTCATCTGGAGAGAGAGGGGAGAAAGAGGTCAGAGCACAGGGTAGGGCAGTGTGAGCAGAACCAGCGGTGTCGTTTGACTTAGCAAGCGAGGATCGGATGTCGTCGACCTTCTTTTCAAAATGGTTGACAGAGAGGGAGGAGGGGGGGAGGGGGATTCAAGAGGGAGGAGAAGGTGGCAAAGAGCTTCCTAGGGTTAGAGGCAGATGCTTGGAATTTAGAGTGGTAGAAAGTGGCTTTAGCAGCAGAGACAGAGGAGGAAAATGTAGAGAGGAGGGAGTGAAAGGATGCCAGGTCTGCAGGGAGGCGAGTTTTCCTCCATTTCCGCTCGGCTGCCCGGAGCCCTGTTCTGTGAGCTCGCAATGAGTCGTCGAGCCACGGAGCGGGAGGGGAGGACCGAGCCGGCCTGGAGGATAGGGGACATAGAGAGTCAAAGGATGCAGAAAGGGAGGAGAGGAGGGTTGAGGAGGCAGAATCAGGAGATAGGTTGGAGAAGGTTTGAACAGAGGGAAGAGATGATAGGATGGAAGAGGAGAGAGTAGCGGGGAGAGAGAGCGAAGGTTGGGACGGCGCGATACCATCCGAGTAGGGGCAGTGTGGGAAGTGTTGGATGAGAGCGAGAGGGAAAAGGATACAAGGTAGTGGTCGGAGACTTGGAGGGGAGTTGCAATGAGGTTAGTGGAGGAACAGCATCTAGTAAAGATGAGGTCGAGCGTATTGCCTGCCTTGTGAGTAGGGGGAAGGTGAGAGGGTGAGGTCAAAAGAGGAGAGGAGTGGAAAGAAGGAGGCAGAGAGGAATGAGTCAAAGGTAGACGTGGGGAGGTTAAAGTCGCCCAGAACTGTGAGAGGTGAGCCGTCCTCAGGAAAGGAGCTTATCAAGGCATCAAGCTCATTGATGAACTCTCCGAGGAACCTGGAGGGCGATAAATGATAAGGATGTTAAGCTTGAAAGGGCTGGTAACTGTGACAGCATGGAATTCAAAGGAGGCGATAGACAGATGGGTAAGGGGAGAAAGAGAGAATGACCACTTGGGAGAGATGAGGATCCCGGTGCCACCACCCCGCTGACCAGAAGCTCTCGGGGTGTGCGAGAGCACGTGGGCGGACGAAGAGAGAGCAGTAGGAGTAGCGGTGTTGTCTGTGGTGATCCATGTTTCCGTCAGAGCCAAGAAGTCGAGGGACTGGAGGGAGACATAGGCTGAGATGAACTCTGCCTTGTTGGCCGCAGATCGGCAGTTCCAGAGGCTACCGGAGACCTGGAACTCCACGTGGGTCGTGCGCGCTGGGACCACCAGATTAGGGTGGCTGCGGCCATGCGGTGTGGAGCGTTTGTATGGTCTGTGCAGAGAGGAGAGAACAGGGATAGACAGACACATAGTTGACAGGCTAGAGAAGAGGCTACGCTAATGCAGAGGAGATTGGAATGACAAGTGGACTACACGTCTCGAATGTTCAGAAAGTTAAGCTTACGTAGCAAGAATCTAATTGACTAAAATGATTAAAATGATAGAGTACTGCTGGGGTAGGCTAGCTGCGTTGTTGACACTACCTAATCAAGTCGTACCGTTGAGTGTGAAGTTTCTACAATGCTGCTTTTCGGGAGCTAGCTGGCTAGCTAGCAGTGTTGGTTACGTTACGTTGCGTTAGGAGAACGACAATAGCTGGCTAGCTAACCTAGAAAATCGCTCTAGACTACACAATTATCTTTGAAACAAAGACGGCTATGTAGCTAGCTATGTAGCTAGCTACGATCAAACAAATCACACCGTTGGGACTGTAATGAAATTAAATGAAAATGTGATACTACCTGTGGAGCGAAGCGGAATGCGACCGGAATGCGAAAGTTCTATTCAGTAGACGTTGGCTGGCTATTGGCTAGCTAGGAGTGTCTCCTACGTTAAGGACGACAAAATAGCTGGCTAGCTAACCTCGGTGAATTAAGATAATCACTCTAAGACTACACACTCTAAACTACACAATTATCTTGGATACGAAGACAGCAAAGACAACTATGTAGCTATCTAATACTACACTAATCAAGTCGTTCGGTTGAGTGTGATAGTTACTACAGTGCTACGGTAGCCGGTGAACGTATGCTAGCTGCTAGGCAGATAGGAGGGCGACGAAATACGATAATAACGCAATTATCACTCTAAGACTCCACACTCTAAGCTACACAATTATCTTGGATACGAAGACAGCAAAGACAACTATGTAGCTAGCTATGTAGCTAGCTAACACTACACTAATCAATCAGTTGAGTGTGATAGTACTACAGTGCTACGGTAGACGGTGAACGTGTTGGACAGATAGGAGACGACGAAATACGATAATTACGCAATTATCTTTGATACAACGACGACTATGTAGCTAGCTAAGAGGAAATTGCTAAGATTAGACAAATCAGACCGTTGTACTATAATGAAATGTAATGAAATGTAATGAAAAAGTTATACAACCTGCAGACCGAAGCGCGGATGCGACCAGATCGCTCCAACTGCCAAATACACGTTATTTATATATATATTAAGCAAACCAGACAATTTTTTAAAGTTTTTTAAATTTATTTATTTACAGATAGCCAGGGGCACAGTTCAACACTCAGACATTTACAAATGTTTAGTGAGTCTGCCAGATCAGAGGCAGTAGGGATGACATGGGATGTTCTCTTGATAATTGTGTAAATTAGACCATTTTCCTGTCCTAATTAGCATTCAAAATGTAACGAGTACTTTTGGGTGTTAGGGGAAAATGTAAGAAGTAAAAAGTACATTATTGTCTTTAGAAATGGAGTGGAGTAAAAGTAGTCAAAAATATAAAAAGTACAGGTACCCCAAAAAACGACCTAAGTAGTACTTTCAAGTATTTTTACTTTACACCACTGAGAAAAATATCCAGATCCCAAGGATTCAACATTTTTTGCTTAAGAGCTCAAATTTGGGGGGAGTCAATACAGTTACATATAGGGTTGTCAAGATACCAACATTTTACTAACGATACGATACCAGGCCAGGTATTGCGATACTACGGGGGAGTGGCCTAGCATCCTGTTTGCCCCTTCCCCCCGACACTTTTTCACATTTTCTAAACGTTATGCGCATGTTCTACACAAAAAAACTGTCACTGATTTTCACATTTCGACTCAACACATTGAATTTACCTTCACACTGTTCACTATAATAGAATAATACATAGTATGGCATATTTGCTCATATTTGCAAAAACCTACCTGTGATTTGGAATGAATAGGAGGAATGAATATACATGGATAATGATTGGCATGTCACTGTTGCAATAAGGGGAAAACAGTATAAAACCTTTACTCTTCAGTTCTAACACCCATGGTCTCCCTCTATCACAAACACACACCACTCTCTCCAACAAACACACACACTGCTCAACGTTTAAAACATGAGGCAGCAAACAGAATGTAAGAAGCACCAGAAAGAGATAGATTTTTGATATAGTTTAGGCTTACATTAGGCCTATATGAATCCTACCTTTAAAAGAATATCAGCAGACACATTTCCTTCCTTCCAGTGCCAATCAAATTTCCCTAGTCCTAGTGCCAAGTTACTAGATTGTTAGCTAGATAGGTAACATGACTGAACAACCTAGTTCGTTATCAAACCATAATTATCGGCCGGGGATTAGTTTAAAAACGGCCAGCGACATGGTTTGTGAAATTATATCAAATCCACAGGAAGAAAAAAGGTAGCTTGTATAGTTCGGATTTTTTTAAACCATTTGAGGTAGAGACGTTTGCTGTAAAGGTGCATCCCTGCCTGTCGTGAAGCTGTCTTTCCTCTCGGGCAATGCTGCGTGACAGTGAACTTGCAAAGCCTACTGGCCTGTGCACTTGTTATGCCAGGGATGAAATTATATTAAGGCTGACCTCATTTAGTCGACTGTTTGGTCAATAGGCTGTTGGTCGACCGAGATCTATTTAGTTGAGCAGCAAAACACAATAATAATAATTATGGTGTACAAGACAACTGTCTAAAACTTGTCTGTCAGAATGGACTAATCCATTGTGGAGGCTGTGGGGGTGGCACAGTCCATCCGTCTAAGACATGAAATTGTATATAGTTATATTATGTAGGAACAATAGTGCAACACCAATAAAAACAATATTCTTTAACAGATACTCTTTCTCGCTTGTTGGATAGCGGTCGCTGTCCTGAAACACATCAGTGCGCTGTTGAATTGATGCCTTTTCCTAGACCATGTTGCAATGTGCATAATAGCAAAGTTAACCAGCATATTGGTGTTGAGAACAAATCGGCAGAGGCAGCAGCAGATTTAGAAAATGAAAACAGCCCTTGCCTTTAATTGTCTAAGAAAAATGAGGAGAGAGGAAACCAACTTAATTAGGTCTATAATCAATAGCTTAACTGTTAAATGTGCCTGGCTTTATAAACCCTCAAATACATCTACAGAAATAAGAAAGCTCCTGTTGCCCGTTTGACTGTTTAATAAGCCTACTGATTCCATGAGCGTCAAAGCCTCACGCAACCACATGTCGGAGAAAACATTTCACAACCTCGGCAATTGCAATAAAGGCTTTACACTTCATTTGGTATTATTTAGAGATTATTTACAGTTTTCCAAACAATAACCCTGCTTTTTCTAGATCTCTCTATTGTTATTATTATTACTATTATTATTATGATCCTCATTATTATAGTAAGTAATGTCATTATCATTTGTAGGCATACTATAGCAGCCTTGTATAACCACAATCAACCTGTAGGCCTAGGAGTGCATGCTATTTAGTTTTAATACCATAACTTATTTAGGCCTATACTTCAATACCTACAATGCAATCGGAAAGTATTCAGAACACCTCACTTCCTACATATGTAGGTCGCTCTGGATAAGAGCGTCTGCTAAATGACTTAAATGTAAATGTAAATGATATGTAGTTACGTTACAGCCTTATTTCTAAAATGGATTAAATGCAATTATTTCCTCAATCTACACACAATACCCCATAATGACAAAGCAAAAACAGGTTAAGACATTTTAGCAAATGTATTAAAAATAAAAAATAACAGAATTACCTTGTTTACATACATTTTCAGACCCCTTGCTTATGAGACTCAAAATTGAGCTCACGTGCATCGTTTCCATTAATCATCCTTGAAATGTTCCAACACCTTTATTGGAGTCCATCTGTGGTAAAGTCAATTGATTGGACATGATATGGATAGGCACACACCTGTCAATATAATGTCCCACAGTTGACAGAGCATGTCAGAGCAAAAGCCAAGCCATGAGGTCGAAGGAATTGTCTGTAGAGCTCCGAGACAGGATTGTGTCGAGGCATAGGTCTGGGGAAGGCTACCAAAAAATGTATGCAGCATTGAAGGTCCCCAAAAACACAGTGGACTACATCATTCTTAAATGGAAGAAGTTTGGAACCACCAAGACTCTTCCTAGAGCTGGCCTCCCAGTCAAACTGAGCAATCGGGGGAGAAGGGCCTTGGTCAGGGAGGTAACCAAGAACCCGATGGTCACTCTGACAGAGCTCCTCTGTGGAGATTGTTGTGATTCTGAAAGGTCCTCCCATCTCTGCAGAACTCCACCAATCAGACCTTTATGGTAGAGTGGCCAGACAGATGCCACTCATCAGTAAAAACGGCACATAACAGCCCACTTGGAGTTTGCCAAAAAAGCACCTAAAGGACTCACAGACCATGAGAAGCAAGATTCTCTGGTCTGATTAAACCAAATGTAACTCTTTGGCCTTAATGCCAAGCATCACGTCTGGAGGAAACCAGGCACCGCTCATCACCTGACCAATACCATCCCGACGGTGAAGCATGGTGGTGGCAGCATCATGCTGTGGGGATGTTTTTCAGCGGCAGGGACTGGGAGACTAGTCAGGAAGGATGAACGGAACAAACTACAGAGAGATCCTTGTTGAAAACCTGCTTCAGAGCGCTCAGGACCTCAGACTGGGGGGGCGAAGGTTCACAACGCAGGAGTGGCTTCTGGTCAAGTCTCTGAATGTCCTTGAGTGACCCAGCCAGAACTGAAAATTCACAAGCATCATGGTCTCTCCCTCCACCACATAAAGAAATTAGACTGCAACCAACCACATTCCACCACCCTCCTCACCTGTCGCCGGCTGGAGTGCTTTTATATATAAAAAAATATATATATGCCCAGATGTACACACAGTCAGGAGGACAAAGGGATTGTGCTAGGAACATACAGTTAGGAAAAAAGCTATTGTACTGCTGGTACCAAGATAGAGCCAGGGACCAACCTCTCCATGACACGGACGCTGCTTAACCACTTATGGGTAGCAAAATTTAGCTTTAGGACACTAAAGAGATGTTTGCATGTGCGTTTAACTCGGCTAATAGAGTTACGTACTGGGGGACAAGGTATATACCTGAACAGCTCTCCCTCCGGTCAACGACTTCGCTTTCACCTTTCTATTTATCCCTATTCAGAGCAGATAAAGGAGAGGATGAGAGGATGGTGAGGAGATGAGGAGACCAATAGAGGAAGCTACAACACAATTATTGACACTAGCTTTAAAATAGTGTAAAACAGACAAAACTAATGATAAGGGGCCACCAGCATCTATTTAAAAACACCTTTATTCCTCTCCCTCCCTCACCCTCGTCATCTGTGTTCTATCAGGGAAAAGCCATTTCCCCTGCACTTCCCATCCTCCCTCCTTTACCGTCAGTGTCACAGACACTATAACCCCCCCCCCCCCCCCCCTATCCTCCAGCTCATCACGTCATCTCTGCTTCTATGCAGCAACAGCTTTTTTTCTCTGTCTCACCCAACCCCATCTCCCCTCCAACATCCCCCCTCTCCTCTGGTGCTGGTCACTGGCTAAGCTTGGGCGGTAATTCAGAATGTCATACCTTCATACTGACCTTGAAACATTCGGTAATACCGGCATAGAACATAAGGAGTGCTATTTTCCATTCCCACTGAGCATCTGAGATCCGAAGGTTAGCAATTCTAACATATAAAAGTTAGGTCTCTCACTGAAACTACAGTATTTGCAGGACAGACATCCCGACTCATAGTTATACAAGTAACTCAAAATGCTGCTCACAGTTTCCTGCACAGACAACAACTACACAGCAAGGCTCTTGATCCAGGAGGGGAATCTCTCCTGTTACCAAGCGAAGCTTGATTTTGTAAGAATCTAAGCACTTAGCTAGATTAGGGCTGAGCGATATGGACTACATATCAAGGAATAAAAATAAGTTCTACATTTGCTTTATGAGTAGTGCGTGACCCTAGGGTGGCAAGACATACATTGTAATTGATTTCAATGGGGCTTTCTCCATTCTGATTGAAGTTTAATTAAACAGCATAAAAAAAAAAAGTCTAAAAATTCCAGCAATTTCTGCACTCATTTGAGATCATTTCCACACTGCCACATAGGACTGCACGATATAGGACACCAATCTAGTCTCTTTTTTTTTAACCCAATGTGACCGACCGGCTCAAAATCGGTCTTATGTAGCAAAATTTGAAGTTGTGTGGTTTTTTTTTATTTTTAAAAATATTTTTTACATTGGATAAAAGTGGATAAAAGAGGCTCAGAGACACAAAATTGAATATTATACACTACTACAGTTGAGGAACAATGGGAAAGTAATTTTGCTTAGAATGTTGATAAACTTGTAAACTCACTTTTGAGAAAATGGCCTATGAATGTTTTGGTACTAATATTGGAGAGACCTTTGTCTACACCCATTTAGCATCGTGCACACCCTCTTAAGCCACAACCATCTCTTTAAAGGTTGACCCGAAATGTACTAACAGCAGTCAAGCACCCAAGCTAACTTGCTAGCTACTTCCAGACTAGAGGTCGACCGATTAAATCGGAATGGCCCATGAATTAGGGCCGATTTCAAGTTTTCATAACAATCGGAAATCGGAATTTTGGGGCGCCAATTTGCGATTAAAAAATACATATATATATTTTTTATACCTTTATTTAACTAGGCAAGTCAGATAAGAACACATTCTTATTTTCAATGATTGCCTAAGAACTGTGGGTTAACTGCCTTATTCAGGGGCAAAACGACAGATTTTCATCTTGTCTGCTCAGGGGATCCAATCTTGCAACCGTACAGTTAACTAGTCCAACGCTCTAACCTTTGCACTCCACGAGGAGCCTGCCTGTTACGCGAATGCAGTAGAAGCCAAGGTAAATTGCTAGCTAGCATTAAACGTATCTTAAAAAACAATCAATCATAATCACTAGTTATAACTACTAATCCAGTTTAGCCGGCAATATTAACCAGGTGAAATTGTGTCATTTCTCTTGCGTTCATTGCACGCAGAGTCAGGGTATATGCATCAGTTAGGCTGCCTGGCTCATTGCGAACTAATTTGCCAGAATTTTATGTAATTATGACATAACATTGAAGGTTGTGCAATGTAACAAGAATATTTAGACTTGGGGATGCCACCCGTTAGATAAAATACAGAACGGTTCCGTACTCCATTGAAATAATAAACTTTTGTTTTCAAAATTATAGTTTCCGGATTCGACCATATTAATGACCAAAGGCTTCGTATTTCTGTGTGTTATTATGTTACAATTAAGTCTGATTTGATAGAGCAGTCTGACTGAGCAGCAGCAGGTCCGTAATCATTCATTCAAACAGCACTTTCGTGCGTTTTGCCAGCAGCTCTTCGCAAGCACAGCGCTGTTTATGACTTCAAGCCTATCAGCCTAATGGCTGGTGTAACCAATGTGAAATGGCTAGCTAGTTAGCTGGGTGTGCGCTAATATTGTTTCAAACGTCACTCACTTTTAGATTTGGAGTAGTTATTCCCCTTGCGGTGCAAGGGGAGCGATGGGTAACGATGCTTCGAGTGTGTGGCTGTTGTCAATGTGTTCCTGGTTTGAGCCCAGGTAGGGGCGAGGAGAGGGACGGAAGCTATACTGTTACACTGGCAATACTAGGGCCTATAAGAACATCCAATAGTCAAAGGTATATGAAATACAAATGGTATAGAGAGGAATAGTCCTATAAATACTATATTAACTACAACCTAAAACCTCTTACCTTGGAATATTGAAGTCTCATGTTAAAAGGAACCACCAGCTTTCATATGTTCTCATGTTCAGAGCAAGGAACTTAAACGTTAGCTTTCTTACATGGCACATATTGCACTTTTACTTTCTTCTCCAACACTTCGTTTTTGCATTATTTAAACCAAATTGAACATGTTTCATTATTTATTTTATTGATGTATTATTTTAGGTTAAAATAAGTGTTCATTCAGCATTAGTGTAATTGTCATTATTACAAATAAATAAAAATACATTTTTTTTTTTAAACGGACGATTAATCTGTATCTGCTTTTTTGGTCCTGCAATAATTGGTATCAGCGTTGAAAAATCATAATCAGTCAACCTCTATTCCAGACATCTAAGTGAGAGAGAGAGAACAGCTCACTGATTACTACTCGTCCTAGTAGAGCTGGTTAGGCTGTTATGTTATCCAGATCGTTGGTGATTGCAACTGTGCTGTCAGATTGTCTGTTCGAAAATTCAGAGCGTTTTGCATTCAGAGCGCACAGCTGACTCCCTGGCCGATGAGATCATTGACACCAGCCATATTCAACAGGTGTTGAGCGTTCATAAATTCATCATTTATTCTGAGCTCTCTGGCACACTCAAATGAGAGTGCTCTGAAATCGGAGGAGACGGCCAGACAATTTCCGAATGCACCCGAAATGGTTCCATAGTAGACTATTTTGTTAAGACATGTAGCTAGCTAGATAAACAATGAACCATAATCACAACGTTACTACCCTGCATAAATCTGCAGGTAGCTAACCAACTAGGTTCAATGTTATCTAACTAACATTAAGCTATAGCTAGCCAAGTAAATGGTTCTTTGTCAACAATAGAAACATGTAATATCTGATAATGTAGCTAGCCTGACTATCTTACCCAAAACATCATTCATGGTTGCCCTTAGTTTGAAGATGTAATCCTGAAGCTATCATACTCGAATTCCACTGATGATTTCAAAACTCAGTCCTCCAGAAAGTGGAGAGCATCACTTATGCAGTTTTAATACACAGTATCTTTAAAAAAGATACGTTAGACAGGATTACCTAGACATAGTGACCAGCTCAATCCAAACTTATCTGTCGGCATTTCCAGCCCACTCGTTATCTCAGCCAACCGTGGCTAGCGGGAAGGTTGCTGCATTTTTCTGTGGCTAACCTAACTAGGCTCGTAATTTAACAATTGTATTCGTATTTACAGATGGCATACAAGTTTGTTATTAAAGGCACGTGAAAGTTCAAATGTTTGAGAAAGCATTTCTCCCCCAAAAACGTGCTTTGATAAAAACATTTTTTACATTCAAACGGCTATCCTGTGAGATCGTGACCTGCGACATACGCCTAGTTTCCTGAAATGGGGCACAGTTGTTATAATTTCGATTTGACTTCCGATTTAGCTCAAAACACTTGGAATAATAGAAATAGAATGATTATTCTAATTCATAGTTCGAATATAATAGTGGGCACTTTGAATACAGTGTTGTTTGACATGACAATGGATGAAAATGCCAGGGAGGAGTTATTGTAACAGGGTTGGAACCAAAGTGTTGTTTCCTGTGGGACACGATAATATTTGGCTACATTGAATGTTCTCTCTTAGCTACTTCATGTAGCTAACATATTCACAATTTGCATATTCCTCTTTGATTTAGAAGATACTGTTGCACACACATGCTGATTTAGCGCTACACCATCACTGGTATTAGCTGCCTGTATAGCTAATTAGCTAGCCAGCGATAACAAGATTTAGGACCAACTTGTAAAGAAAAGACTATCGGTTTGCAGATGTAAGAAACAAACTAACAGTGCAATTACAGAACGCTAGTGGATTTATATTAAGAAGCAAAGTGAAGACAGGATCATTGTCATCAACATTGTTGCATGTGCTGTATTGACCATGCAGACTGAACGCAAGTGTCTCTTGGTCGGGGAACAACAAATGCGCTCCTTAAGAGACAGGGGCGGGGCTAGGTCTGTGTGGAAAGCGGCATGAGAGAGAGAGAGAGCGCGCGATGACTCAAGTAGCAAAGTAAACTATAAAAATGGATGTTAGACACGGTGTATTACATTTAACAAACCAAACATTAAAATACTGTTAAAGAAGGTAAAGTAAAAACCCAAACTGGTCAGTGAATCAATACCGGTATATCAGAAAATACGGTATACCCCCCAGCCCTAAGCTAGATAGCTAACTAGCTACTAAATTAGCAAACCAAATGCACAACAGCAGAGCATTTAGCCGAGTGGCACAGCGGTATAATGCACAGCATTTCAGTGCAAGAAGCGTCACTGCAGTCCCTGGTTTGAAACCAGGCTGCATCACATCTGGCTGTGATTGGGAGTCCCATAGGGCGGCACACAATTGGCCCAGCGTCGCCTGGGTTTGGCCGGAGTAGGCCATCATTATAAATAAGAATGTTCTCAACTGACTTGCCTAGTTAAATAAAGGTTAAATAAAAATAACACACTTTAGACAGTTAATGTAATAGTTGTAAGATATCTAGCTGGCAAACATTTAGCTGTGAATTCCAAACTGTAACTAGATCACCTGGCATGTGCTGCACAACAGTGAGCGACTCAAGTCTCCGGTCTCTGGTGTTGTACACTTTTAAACAAACACCACGTGACCGTACTTCTGGGAGGCTTCATTATGAAAAAGTGTGAGACAGGTAAGATGAAGAACAATCTTTTCATCTAACATATTGCACAAGTTGACAGGTATTTACTTAAAAAGTAGTTATAAATATTAAATTTTTTGTTTAAATACCCCGATACAGTATACTGCCCAAGCCTATCCCTGGCCACCCAGCAACATGGAGATTCATTACAGAAACCTGTCAGACTCAGACACACACGTTAGCTCAGAATTCTGCATTTCTCACGCAGAAAAAAAAAAAAAGAGCGCGCATTACAAATATCTTACTTTTTGTAAACGCAGATCTAAGATGCCTCTGTCATTTCTGCTCGGCATGGGAATAATTTTGTGCTTCAGTTGCACTTCTTCACTCTGATTCACGAACGAGCATTCTATCAGCAGACAGCGCTCTGACTGTGTAGCTACATTTCTCCTGTACACTTCTCTGGTAACAAGATTAACTTCAAGCAAAAAATTGGGAAAATGCTACATTCTTTCTATGATAAACATTTGAAATATGACGGCCATATATCACTTTTGCAAAAACTCCCTTGCCTTTTCATTATAAGCTCATTTACTTGTGTGGCTGCTAGCCAAATAGTGTTTGGGTTTCCCCCTCATCAATCTACACACAATGCGCATAAGGAAAAAGCAAAAACAAGTTTTTAGAAATGAAAAATGAAATGAAGAATCATATTTACATAAGTATTCAGACCCTTTACTCAGTACTTTGAGATCAATCCAAATAGTTCAATATTGGTTTCATCAGACCTGAGAATCTTGTTACTCATAGTCAGAGTCCTTTCAGGTGCCTTTTGGAAAACTCCAAGCGGGATGTCATGTGGAATGGCTTCCGTCTGGCCATTCTACCATAAAGGTCTGATTGGTGGAGCGCTGCAGAGATGGGAGAACCTTCCAGAAGGACAACCATCTCCACAGAGGAACTCTATCAGAGTGACCATCAGGTTCTTGGTCACCTCCCTGACCAAGGCCCTTCTCCCACGATTGCTCAGTTTGGCTGGGCGCCCAGCTCTAGGAAGAGTCTTGGTGGTTCCAAACTTCTTCCATTTAAGAATGATGGAGGCCACTGTGTTCTTGGGGAACTTCAATGCTGCAGACATTTTTTGGTACCCTTCCCCAGACCTGTCCATCGACCCAATCCTGTCTCGGAACTCTACAGACAATTCCTTCGACCTCATTGCTTGGTTTTTGCTCTGACATGCACTGTCAATTACGGGACCTTATATAGACAGGCGTGTGCCTTTCAAAATCATGTCCAATTAATTGAATTTAACACAGGTGGACTCCAATCAAGTTGTAGAAAAATCTCAAGAATGATCAATGGAAACAGGATGCACGTGAGCTCAATTTCGAGTCTCATAGCAAAGGGTCGGAATACTTATGTAAATAAGGCATCTGTTTTTATTTTTAATACATTTGACAATTTCGAAAAACCTGTTTCACTTTGTCAGTATGGGGTATTGTGTGTACATTGATGAAGATTTAAAAAATATATATTTAATCCATTTTAGAGTATGACTGTAATGTAACAAAATGTGGGAAAAGTTGAGGGGTCTGAATACTTTCCGAATGCACTAACAGCAAAAAAACATGCAGGTGATATTGTGCAAAAAGTGTATTTTTTATGGTCTGCTTTTTGAAAATGCTGATTTCTCAACTCTAACGCCACCCTTGCGCACACATGCACACCTTAGAAGACAGATGGAGAAAGTTGGCTGGTGGCTATAATGACCTCCAGTATCAGAATAGTCTGCATATTTCTCTCTCCCCCTCCGCCCCCCTCTGACAACTCTTAGCCCAGCCGACTAGTCATTAGCTGAGACTTTCACTGCACAGCAGTTAGCCAGTAATGGACTGTAACACACACACATTTTATATTTCTCATTAGGACAGACAAGAGAGACACAGACAAGAGAGACACAAGACACAGACAAGAGACACAGACAAGAGAGACACAGACAAGAGAGACACAGACACGAGAGAGACAGACAGTTGGCTGGTGGCATAATATTGTGTGAAAATCACAGCAGCAGGTCTGTCTACACTTAAAAGAACAAAAATAATCAAACAAAAAATAAGAACTGAGTGAAGGAAGGAAAATAATAGCACAATACTGAGTACAACACATTTGTCATCCCTGGATTAATGGTACGTTTTCCAAGCCATTATCTTTTGCCAGCCACTCTGTGTCCTAATCTACACAGGAAGCCTGTCCGACACTAGTGCAGCTGTAAGCAAGCGAGTCGGACCTGCCAGCTACTGTTAATCGTGCCTATCAAAACCGGGTGCTCCCTGTGGTGGAATATACAGTCGGACCACACACAAGCCTCTGTGCATTCATTAAAACAGCTTTTAGATTTTAAAAAATAGGCTACTGATGATGAATCCTACCACTTGTCAGTCAGTGACAGATGAAGAGGAATGGATAGTGTGTGTATGAGACGTTAGGAAGATGTAACACTACATAGCCTACTAGAAATGACATTATCAGAGAAATTACATTTCATTGATTTAAAACATTGTGATGGTTTCCCATGTCTCATTCTCTGACAAAGACCACACTGAAACACCTCATGTCAGAAATAAAAAGGCATTTCAAACACTATGAAGAGTGCCTTGCTTCTCCTTCTGATTCCCATTCTAGACTTCTAAACCAAAGACCACAGTTTCAGATCTACTGTGGTTTTGATATTCTGCAGTATATTCACAAAACACTCCACAACACCCTTCTCTTCTAGCCTACATTCGATCACAACAACCTTATTAAGACTCAAGAGTGGTTTGGATGATGTAGTGTCTCACACAGACGGGTTAGAGGAGGACAGAGGATGGATGTATTATCCTTACAGTCAACTACACAGAGAGACAACAATTAAGCCCTCCAGTCATATTGGTTTAGATTAGTCAGGGTAATAGTAAGCAAGGACAGAACGCAGACTTGCTAATTGTGAAATATTCAGCTGCAGGGACAAAATACAACGCGTTTGTGGCACCACTGTTAAGTAGCTTTCTATCTAGTAGCTGTTAATTCACGTCATGATACACAGTATGTTGTAGCTAGACCCGCCACCATCATAGCTAACGTTACCCCATATAAATACATTAGAGACCCACATAGGCTACACACACATTTGATATTGTGATTATTAGTATGATTCTACATGCTTGATTGGAGAATGTGTCCATACACTAAGATTCTTACCTTCTCCACGTTTTCCACTGTGAAGTCGAGGGCGTCTGGCGTGGTTGCTATTCTCCCCGATGTCTCCATGTTAGCCCAACCGGCCGGTCTGTCAATAAATGAAAGACGTGCTTCTTTAGCTAGCTAGCTGTCTGTCTCTCAAGCTAGCTAGCTACAGAATGCGGTACTAATCAATTGTCCACGATTTGGATGGCTGGCTATTCTGTGTTAGCTTCCGTAGCAAAACACTGTTAGCAAGCTGACTGACCGGCCTCAGTGAGCCCCGATTCTTCTGTATGTCTGGGGGTCACAATTTATGGCTTGATGACATTAGCTAGTTAGCATCTCGATACCCTATTGGAAATGTATGTGTAAAAACAACCTAGCTAGCTAAACCTGTCCTTAGCTGACGATAGAAGTCATTAACATCCAAACATGCGATAGCATAAGAAATTGGTGGTAGCTATTTGTTGCTAGATATCCAGTATATAGTCGCGGTGTCTTTGCTACGACGCTGGTATAAATTATCTTCTTCTTCTATAGTTATGGCGGTCCGCAAAAAAAATGTGAAAGGTGTATGCTGCCACCTACTGTGCAATCCATATTCCGTGGTGAGGTTAAAAAGATCTTTGGTCATACAAAATTGAGAAAAATGAAAAATTACCCTGGCAACTAATAGCCTCATTAAAAAAACACTACCGCCATTCCACTATTTAATCCTACACCAGGCCAAGGGCCTGGGAGACAGAACACTACCACTCAACACTCTTTGGAACTCTTCTACAGTAAAACTTCAAAATCCCAAGTATCTCTCTCCCACTGCCACCACAACCTCTATTTTCTGTGACTTATGTTCCATTTCAGTAGTACAGTTGACAACCATAGCTATGAATGCGAAGCAACCCACCTTACTGAATCACATTATTATTCCTACCACTCTCTATTGGCCTCTGCCTACTCACAGGGATCCTCTCAGGATCCCTCACCCTGTACCGATCTCCCTCTACTACTCTCTTCACTGCCTCAGCATACAATACATTCTGTACTACTCTGACCCTGGCAACCTCAACCTGCCTTTCTCTCACCGGACACCTCTGATCTCCAGCACCATGGGCACTTCCACAGCTAACACACCAGTTGCTGTGCTTGGGTAAAATCACTGGGGAAGCCAAGCCAGGGGGGAACGGCCATATTACAACCTATGTGTTGTGATAATTGCATTGTTTGCTCTTTAACCTGTTAGTTCATATGCCTTGCCACCGTGATATATAGGCCTAAAGGCCGAGACAATAAGAAGAAACCGTGGCAGCATAAATTCAACCACACCTTTGTTTCATCACAAAACCGGAGAGCAACATCGGTCCAGGGGAGTCCACAAAGCATAGTGCATGTAACAAACAGTTACATGACCTACAGAATAGTCAATCAAGTTAATGTTTCCGATATTTTCGAACTACTAAACAACTATTGATGTAGAGCCCCGAGAGTTACCACAAGTCACAAAGAAAACAGGAGCTGGCTCCACTATTCCAGCACCATTTCAACTTCAATATTTCATCATCATCATCAAATCACCTATGCTTAGTCTAATACAGTGACAACTATGTTCCTAAAACAATTTAGTCCAATCCATGTAAGTTAAATATCATGTGACTGTCCATAGTACTAATTTCTGTGTGTGTGCGCGTAAGTAGAAAAAACATGTTGACTCACACTACTTGTAGAGAAATGCCAATGCCATCCTCCTCTCATTCATGTTGCCGAAACGGTCTATGACTGTCATACAAAACACGCTTTTATTTTTTGTTGTCCTAGACTACCTGGCTAAAATGCTTACTCGCTAGCCTAACTTCCTTTTCAGGGGCAACGATTAGCCAGCTAGTTAACATTAGCCTTCTACATCTAGCTACATATTGAACTTCCATCCTCAGGCCAGGGGCACAATGTATGAATTTATGGTTGGATCAGAATCGCCGTTATAATCATTGACCAGTACAGAGAATGAAGTAAAACCACATGTCCAAATCCCTATCTCCATCCATGGCTAATTTAGGAAATGAACCATTTTAGCTAGCTAGCCACCGGAGGACAAAAACACAACGTACTGTTTGTTGCAAGTTACAATAGTAGAATACTGAAGGTGCAATTTCAAATTGTTATTGTGCATCAGCAATTAGCCAATGTCAGCTAACATTTTTTAGATTGTTAAATTATTTTAGCGACCAGCTATCTAAACGTGTTATCATGGTCGAATTACTGGCTGGGGGTCCCCATTGATTGTATTAGTCAGTCCCACTCAGATATCATTTTAAAAACTGCAAACATGTCTTCCCTTTACTTTCACCCTATGGCAAAATGTGTAGAATTGCAGAAAATGTGCTGTAAAACGTAAAAAAAAAAAAATGGGTGCACATACCGGCAGGCAACTGTGACACTTCATGAGTTGAATTCTTTTTGTGGCCCTGTCGGCTGATATAGCCATCTGCTATATCATTTCCCCATGTGGATGGCTGAACGAACCAGAGGTAACTTAAATCTGGCAATTCAACCTATCCGACGTTGCTTGCATTTGGCAAGCCGAGAGGTTGATGGGGTTCCTAGTCTATTTGTTCTCGTCGCTTTGTAGACTGGTTTTACAGTGCAACGTTGCCTCTTTGGGGCTGTTTGAAAACATTGCATACATTTTTATTACAGTAAAACGCTCTGCTATGTCATCGCAAAAAATATGGATGTACTGACAAGTTACATGTCTCTCCGCCCTAACAATGCGAGGCACTGCAGGCTGTCTTGCTCCCACATATGCTTTATTTGGATTGGTCGATACATCTCATTATTGTAATACTATATTGAATATTCGATGAGGGTTGTTAACGTCATCCACCTGTATTCAATGGAGAGAGACGCTATGCTGGCCTCAGAGTATGAATATGCATACCATCTCGAAAACTCTGATATAGCCTTTTTTTCTCCAAAGTTGCCGGGATGTCACGTGTCCTATTAACGTCAGTACACTCGAAACAACTTAAGCATTACGAATCTTCTATTGGATCAAATAAACCTCACGTAGGCAAATAAGCCATTCATTTTTTGGTTGACAAAATTCGACACTCTCTCACTGACCTTCATGCAAAAACTCCTTGCTCCTTTCAACGAAAAACTGCCACCTGCTGGAGGGATATATATATATATATATACTACCATTCAAAAGTGTGGGGTCACTTAGCAATGTCCTTGTTTTTGAAAGAAAATAAAAAAAAATGGTCAATTAAAATAACATCAAATTGACCAGAAATACAGTGTAGACATTGTTAACGTTGTAAATGACTATTGTAGCTGGAAACAGCAGATTGTTAATGGAATATCTACAGTATATCACAAAAGTGAGTTCACCACTCACATTTTTGTAAATATTTGAGTATATCTTTTCATGTGACAACACTGAAGAAATGACACTTTGCTACAATGTAAAGTAGTGAGTGTACAGCTTGGATAACAGTGTAAATTTGCTGTCCCCTCAAAATAACTCAACACACAGCCATTAATGTCTAAACCGCTGGCAACAAAAGTGAGTACACCCCTAAGGGAAAATGTCCAAATTGGGCCCATTTAGCCATTTTCCCTCCCTGGTGTCATGTGACTCGTTAGTGTTACAAGGTCTCAGGTGTGAATGGGGAGCAGGTGTGTTACATTTGGTGTCATCGCTCTCACACTCCCTCACACTGACTGGTCACTGGAAGTTCAACATGGCACCTCATGGCAAAGAACTCTCTGAGGATCTGAAAAAAATAATTGTTGCTCTACATAAAGATGGCCTGGGCTATAAGAAGATTGCCAAGACCCTGAAACTGAGCTGCAGCACGGTGGCCAAGACCATACAGCGGTTTAACTGGACAGGTTCCACTCAGAACAGGCCTCGCCATGGTCGACCAAAGAAGTTGAGTGCACGTGCTCAGCGTCATATCCAGAGGTTGTCTTTCGGAAATAGAAGTATGAGTGCTGCCAGCATTGCTGCAGAGTTTGAAGGGGTGGGGGGTCAGCCTGTCTGTGCTCAGACCATACGCCGTACACTGCATCAAATTGGTCTGCATGGCTGTTGTCCCAGAAGGAAGCCTCTTCTAAAGATGAGGCACAAGAAAGCCCGCAAACAGTTTGCTGTAGACAAGCAGACTAAGGACATGGATTACTGGAACCATGTCCTGTGGTCTGATGAGACCAAGATAAACTTATTTGGTTCAGATGGTGTCAAGTGTGTGTGCCGGCAACCAGGTGAGGAGTACAAAGACAAGTGTGTCTTGCCTACAGTCAAGCATGGTGGTGGGAGTGTCGTGGTCTGGGGCTGCATGAGTGCTGCCGGCACTGGGGAGCTACAGTTCATTGAGGGAACCATGAATGCCAACGTACTGTGACATACTGAAACAGAGCATGATCCCCCTCCCTTCGGAGACTGGGCCGCAGGGCAGTATTCCAACATGATAACGACCCCAAACACACCTCCAAGACGACCACTGCCTTGCTAAAGAAGCTGAGGGTAAAGGTGATGGACTGGCCAAGCATGTCTCCAGACCTAAACCCTATTGAGCATCTGTGGGGCATCCTCAAACGGAAGGTGGAGAAGTGCAAGGTCTCTAACATCCACCAGCTCTGTGATGTCGTCATGGAGGAGTGGAAGAGGACTCCAGTGGCAACCTGTGAAGCTCTGGTGAACTCCATGCCCAAGACGGTTAAGGCATTGCTGGAAAATGATGGTGGCCACACAAAATATTGACACTTTGGGCCCAATTTGGACATTTTCACTTAGGGGTGTACTCACTTTTGTTGCCAGCGGTTTAGACAATGGCTGTGTGTTGAGTTATTTTGAGGGAAATGCAAATTTACACTGTTATACAAGCTGTACACTCACTACTTTACATTGTAGCAAAGTGTCATTTCTTCAGTGTTGTCACATGAAAAGATATACTCAAATATTTACAAAAATGTGAGGGGTGTACTCACTTTTGAGATATACTGTACATATGCATACAGAGGCCCATTTATCAGCAACCAACACTCATGTGTTCCAATGGCACGTTGTGTTAGCTAATCCAAGTGTATCATTTTAAAAGGCTAATTGATCATTAGAAAACCATTTTGCAATTATGTTAGCACAGCTGAAAACTGTAGTTCTGATTAAAGAAGCAATAAAACTGGCCTTCTTTAGACTAGTTGAATATCTGGAGCATCAGCATTTGTGGGTTGGATTACAGGCTCAAAATGGCCAGAAACAAAGTACTTTCTTGTGAAACTCGTCAGTCTATTCTTGTTCTGAGAAATTAAGGCTATTCCATGAGAGAAATTGCCAAGAAACTGAAGATCTCGTACAACGCTGTGTACTACTCCCTTCACAGAACAGCGTAAACAGGCACTAACCAGAATAGAAAGAGGAGTGGGACGCCCCGGTCCACAACTGAGCAAAAGGACAAGTACATTAGTGTCTAGTTTGAGAAACAGAAGCCTCACAAGTCCTCAACTGGCAGATACATTAAATAGTACACGCAAAACACCAGTCTCAACGTCAACAGTGAAGAGGCAACTCCGGGATGCTGGCCTTCAAGGCAGAGTTGCAAAGAAAAAGCCATATCTCAGACTGGCCAATACAAAGAAAATATTAAGATGGGCAAAAGAACAGACACTGGACAGAGGAACAATATCCAATATCAAGAGAACATGTGGTCATCCCTACTACCTCTGATCTGGCAGACTCACTACACAAAAATGCATAGTTTGTAAATGAGTTGGAGTGTACCCCTGGCTATCTGTACATTTTAAAAACAAGAAACGGGTGCCATCTGCTTTGCTTAACAAATATAAGGAATTTGAAATTATTTATACTTTTAAGTATATTTTAGAATGTACATTTACTTTTGATACTTAAGTATATTTAGAACCATTTACTTGTATTCGTATTTTACTGGGTGACTTTCACTTTTACTTGAGTAACATTCTATTAAGGTATATGTACTTTTTCCACCACTGGTCTTTGGGGACCAATGTTGCACTGGACTCTCAGTTGACTAACTGTAGCCCATCTGTTGCTTTGCACAATTTGTCAACCTCCTTTGTCCTCTTTCATCAATGACCCATTTTCAACCACTGGCCTGTCGTTGGCTAGATGTCCTTTGGGTGGTGAACCATTCCTAATACACACAGGAAACTGTTGAGCATGAAAAATCCAGCAGCTTTGCAGTTCTTGGTACACTCAAACCGGTGCGCCTGGCACCTACTACCATAACCCATTCAAAGGCACTTAAATATTTTGTCTTGCCAATTCACCCTCTGAATAGCAAGCATACACAATCCATGTCTCAATTGTCTCAAGGCTTAAAAATCCTTCTTTAACCGGTCTCCTCCCCTTCGTCTACACTGATTGAAGGGAATTTAACAGGTGATAAACAAGGATTCACCTTGTCTATGTCAGGTGTTCATAAATGTTTTTCCAAATATATATTGTATTTTTTTCCTGTAATTTCTCTTATTCTGTAGATTGTTAGAATATTGTGCAGAACATAAATGCTTCTCTGCCATGCTTCTCCTCAATTCATATAACTCTGCAATACCATATAAGGGGTGCACTCAATATTGTACAAATCATATGTCCCCTATTTCTGTCACAGATAAATCTGCTGTATTCGTTATTATAATTTCAGGGCATCTCTGTCTCTCTGCCCCTCCCTCCCGTCTCTCTGAATAGCCACCACTAGTGTTTCATGAGCTGAAATAAAAAATCCCAATAAATGTTCTATATGCACACAAATCTTATTTCTCTCAAATGTTTTGCACAGATTTGTTTATATCCCTGTTAGTGAGCATTTCTCCTTTGCCAAGATAATCCATCCACCCGACAGGTGTGGCATATCAAGAAGCTGATTAAACAGCATGATCATTACACAGCTGCACCTTGTGCTAGGGACAATAAAAGGCCACTTTAAAACGTGCAGTTTTGTCACACAACACAATGCCACAGATGTCTCAAGTTTTGAGGGAGCGTGCAAAAGGCATGCTAACTGCAGGAATGTCCACCAGAGCTTTTGCCAGAGACTTTAATGTTAATTTCCTCTACCATAAACTGCCTCCAACGTCATTTTAGAGAATTTGACAGTACGTCCAACCGGCCTCACAACCACAGACCACGTGAAACCACGCCAGCCCAGAACCTCCACATCCAGCTTTTTCACCTGTGGGATCGTCTGAGGGGGTGCTAAGGAGTATTTCTGTCTGGGGTGCAGCCATGGGTGGGCCTGACTCTCCAGTGGGTGGGCCTGGATGCCAAGTGGGTGGGCCTATGCCCTAACAAGCCCACCCATGGCCGCATATATTAGGGCCTAATTTATTTATTTAAATGGACTGATTTCCTTATATGAACTGTAACTCAGTAAAATCTTTTAAATTGTTGCATGTTGCATTTACATTTTTGTTCAGTATACCTTTATAGTTTTTATTTCACAGCATGGGGTGTATTTCATTGTTGGAGCTTGGAGCTTAACATTTTCACTGTACACTGTAATTACATCTGCAGCCATGTACATGTGACTATTAAATGTCTAATCTAATCTAATCCATCACGCCCCTTCTATTGGCACTGGTGGTACGCGCCGTACTGGCACTGGCGATTACATCCTTTCTGACCAAAGACTAATAGTATATGGACCATTCTAGCCAATGTGAGGGCAGATAAGAGTGTGAAAGACAGGCACAAAGGTTTCCACTAGTTGAGTTGGAATGTAAGAAGGTGAGAAGCTCTGTGATTTTCACTTCTGTGCTTTCTGTGGCAGTTTAAGAGGTTGTTATAATACATATAGACAGAATACATTTTAGTCCTCTCAGATCCATTTTGGGGTTTGTTACATCATGTTCCTGTGGGTTGGAGAGGAATTGGACTGGAGACTGCATGACAGGAGACTGCATGGATCAACTGTGCCCTGTTTGAATATCAAAGTCTGTGTGATTTATTTACGGTATGTCGATGTCTATGTGTGTGCATCAGTTTCTAATTAGCTGTTACAGTTCTGCCTTTAGCAATTATTTAAGTTAGTTTACTACTCCTCTTCTCTCTAATCCCAACGGGTCTTATATTCGTTCTCTGTTAGTTTGTAGGTCTGCACTGCCTCTCATTCTCTGTCTCACAGGCATAGTAAAGACTTAGGAGCGTGTGAGAGATGCAGGTTATGACACTGTTAATAGGTGGTATAGGCTTACCATGATAATTTTAACTTACTTCTGAATCTGTTATCTCTATTAATCCATCATTTTTATTAAGGGTTTCTAAGCAAGCACTTCAAAGTCTACACCCATTGTATGTGAAAAATACAATTGTATTTTATTTTATGGAGCAATAACAGTCACTAAAAGGCTGTCTTGTTGGTCTGCTGAAATGAACAGAGATGTTATTCACAGACAGTTCAGCATATATGCTAGTTCACACACACACACAGTCATCTTCTGAGGACAAACATGGGGTGTGGTAGGGTTGGACCCTGGTTACCATGGTGTTGTTCTATCTGTATGGTGCAGATGAAGGAAATGAGGGATGGAAGCTGCCTTTGACCAGTGTTCCTCTGCCCCCTCCTGCAGAAGGGACCTACCTGATTAAACTAATCAAGAGCAAATAGGTGTGCTGGGCAGGAACTAAAATGTGCAGCCACGGCCACTGGGGGTACCCCAGGACGCTGTCTAGTATCTTGAGAGGCACCCAATTATATCTGTTTCCTCAAACCACAAAGGGAAGATGCAGGCCATCTGGGTGTGTTCTTAGTTCCTAAATAGTTCCTAGACCGTAAGGTTTCCTACATACCATGTGTGTCTGCCATGGCTCCAAGATGTCAAGCATGCTTTCTAACCAAAGCATAGCGAATTCAGGCCCAAACCAGAGCCTCTGGTTGCAAGGCAAGCACTGTATCCTATTGTTCCAAGGATTGCTACAGTTTTGTGTGTCCAATATCCATACTCTCTCTCTCTCTGTATGTGTTCAGCAGGAGAGGGACTGAGTAGGTTTAGGAACAATCAGTTATTTATGTCGCTGCTGCACTCTTGTCTAGCTGTCGCCACCTCTCACTCTCAACTCTCCTCTCATGCTTCTCTCTTTCACTCACATCTCTGCCTCTATCATCTTTCTCACTCACCCATCCTTCTTTTAGCCATCTTACATTCTCTCTCTTTCTCAGCTCTATTTAGCAGAGTGTATAGACTACAGTCGCTAAGTAAGAACAGGAAAGCACAGTTTGACATTTGAAAAAGTTTTATTGCAGCACAATGCTGTCAAGTTCTACAAGTTGGAATTCAAATGAACAAGGAAATAGCAGAGTCACAGGGTGACGTTTGCTGCTGGTACATGAGTGTGGAAACGCAGTTGAATGGCAAAGCCTGCAGTGGGCTGCATATGCTGTCAACAGGTCACTAAAGTGATACTGTCACTGAAGTGACATCCAGTCAATCTATAGCAGGGCTTCTTAAACCTTTTCAGCCTGGGATCCAAGCTAAAATGAGAAATTCTTTGTTTTCCTGGGACCCAAGCTTAGGAAAATATGCAACTATACGTAAATATCGATACATTTCATTGCCTTATGCCAAAAAAATGCAATATAGACAAAAACAAATAACAATGAAATACCCATAAATATATTTTAATGTTTATTTTTCCTCATTAAAAACACTCTTACATTCCTGTCTAGGTTGGAACTGTTGCTGTTAAAATACAAAATATAATTTAATTCTGAACTGGAATAAACTGATTGATCACATCACACAGATGTAGACCAGAAAACACACACATACACACATTCCTAATGAGAGGTGTGTGGCTGGTTGAAGTTTTCAACCAGCATGTCTATTCTCGGATCAAGTTTTTGACAGTGCAACACTGAGGTCATGCTCAGCATTGACACTGTTTCTGTACTTAAGAACCCTGACTTGCATAGATAGGTATGTGGTGCCAAACTGGATCAGAACATCTACTGCTTTCTCAGTCAAGCAGGAGGCAACTTCCTGCTGCAGATGAGCAACCCAGAACTGTGTGAGTATTTGCCTCAAAAAGCATCTTGCTTCAATCAGTTTATTCCAGTTCAGAATAAAAATTAATGACTTGTAACAGCAACAGTTACAACCTTTACTTGTTTTCAACAATAATTTCTACTGTAAACATGTACAGTAGACCTGATCACTTTTCATCTTCATCTGTACTGTTTCTTTGGGTTGCAATATCAGTAGCTAGTTAGCTTGCTTTGGCTAGCTATTAGCTGTGTAACTACAATGCCAGGAGATTGTTTGAAAGAGAAACTCACATTTAACGTTGCTACTATGAGATAGTACTCCCTTATTTCTGCTTATCAACACCTGCTATAAAATGAAAACAATGACTTGCTAGTTGACTTACTTTTCCACTTTCGAAGCACTGTTTCCTGAAGCATTCTGCCCTGTTCTGACAGAACTCTCAGGGTGTACGGTCATGTTGTGCCTGGATGTTTGATCAGGACGTGTCGTTTTATAAATGTGTTCGTTTTGAGAGACTTATTACTAAGCACTTCCCCACACAAAACAAATTGTGGGCGCTCCTCATTATTTCTCAAAGCTTTTAAGAAAGAGACAAAAAATCATCACTGTATTTGCGTTTCATGACGATTGAGCTCAGTCAGAACTTGTGATTGGAGTCCATTTGATGATAGCGGTGAGTGATGGCGAGTGGGAATGACAAGGCAGTGGCTTGAACCACAGCCCTGCAGCGTGTGGGTCGCGGAGTGATGTTCAAGAAAACTGCAGAAAAAAAGATCCGATAAACCGCGATGCACACGTGCATCTCCCTCTACCTCTCCCATACACGCAGCTGCCAAACTGAGCAGGGTCCGCTGCTAAGCAGAGAGCGCACTGAACCGAGTTCGAAGTTGCACTTGTCCAAATCAATTATAGTAATTATAGGTAATAGTTATACATTTACGTCGCGGCCCACCATGAGCAAGTCCGCGACCACCCATACTTTAAGAAACGCTGTTCTATAGTCATCTAGTCAACTTTTCTTCCAAGCTTGGATATATAAAATTGAAGGGGAAGAGAAAAGAGGAGACGAGGTTTGAGGGAGAGGAGGAACATAGAAAAGTGATGGGGAGGAGAGGGGGATTCAGACCTCGGAGAGATAATTAATTGTGCAGTAGTCAAAAAACATACAAATTCAATCACATGTTTAAAATAAAATAGCAAATAGCAAATAATGTTTACAAGCAAGTGGGCTGGGTAAGTGCAATTTCATAATAAATATGTCAAAACCAGGTACATGTGCTAACGTGCAAGTGCTAAAGTGCAAGTAGTCCAAGATTTTGTTAAATTGCAGAATTGCATTCGGAGTAAAAGAGTACTTGGCCCTAGTTATTTTAACCTTAGGTAGTCTGTACCTGCAGCCAGAAGGGAGGAGCTCGAATTTGTGGTGGGGTGGGTGGGAAGAGTCAACCACTATTTTATTCGCCTTCTGGAGGGCTCTGGCCAGGTAAAGAGATTACAGTTTTTGCTGTTTCTGCAAAATCATGACTGTCTTGCCCAACATATTTTTCAGTACAACCTGATATTCCCAAACCAGCAGGTCAAGCAGTAGGAGGATATATAAAAGAGAACCATGATGGTTAGGTCAACATTAAAAGGTGTTGTTAAATGCCCTTCCAGGCAGACAGAGGGTCTCCCTGTGACAGTGTCTGTTGCACCTTATCCTTGTACTGGCATATGGCCTTTTTATCTCTTTGTTAACCTCTCTCTGTACCTCTTTTCTTTCGATTAGATTCTCGGAGGCAAACACTTGTTTCTTCTTCTTAAGCACCACTTTCATTTCTTTGGTCACCCATGGTTTGTTGTTAGGAAGTACTTTGGTCATGTAATGTATGTGGACACCTGTATGGACCTCGCTTTGTGCACGGGGGCATTGTCATGCTGAAACAGGAAAGGGCCTTCCTCAAACTGTTTCCACAAAGTTGGAAGCACAGAATCGTCTAGAATGTCATTGTATGCTGTCACGTTGTCACGCCCTGACCTTAGAGAGCCTTTTTATTTCTCTATTTGGGTAGGTCAGGGTGTGATTTGGGTGGGCATTCTAGTTTGTCTGTTTCTTTGTTGGCCGGGTAGGGTTCCCAATCAGTGGCACCTGTCTATCATTGTCTCTGATTGTGAATCATACTTAGGCAGCCTTTTTCTCACCTGTGTTTGTGGGTAATTATTTGTTTTCTGTGAGTGTTTGTGTGCGCCACTGTTGCGTCACTTTCGGTTTCTGATTACCTGTTTTTTTTTAAGGTTTCACTTCGGTTAAAGATGTGGAATTACATGCACACTGCACCTTGGCTCATTTATTACAGGGAGTTTGAAGACAGTGGACACGTTAAGATTTCCCTTTACTGGAACTAAGGAGCCTAGCCCGAATCATGAAAATCAGCCCTAGACCATTTTCCTCCTCCACCAAACTTTACAGTTGCCACTATGCATTAGGGCAGGTAGCATTCTCCCCAGATTTGTCCATTGGCCTGCCAAATGATGAAGCGTGCAGCTGCTCGGCCATTGAAACCCATTTCATGAAGCTCCCGACGAACAGTTCTTGGTTGAGCCATTGTTGCTCCTAGATGTTTTCAGTTCACAATAACAGCACTTACAGTTGACTTGGTACTAGTACTAGTACTAGCAGGGCAGACATTTTATGAACTGACTTGTTGGAAAGGTGGCATCCTATGACGGTGCCACGTTGAAAGCCACAGAGCTCTTCAGTAAGGCCAATGTTTGTCTATGGAAATTGCATGGCTGGTTGCTCAATTTTATATATTTGTCAGCAACAGGTGTGGCTGAAATAGACACATCCACTAATTTGAAGGAGTGTCCACTTTTGGATATATTGTGTATCTTACATGTTTTTGGGGGATCACCGAATCAACACAGAATTTAATATAGCCAAATATTAAGTGAGTCATCTTGTTCAGTTCAGCTGATGATTCTTCAAATACACTCCAGGTAGTACAATCAAAGCATCCTTGCAATTGATCAATACTGTCATTGTCCCACACCTGTATTTGTTTTTCCACCACCTTCTCCCTTTTGAGTAACTGTCTCTAAGTTGGTCTGAGAAGAACAGTGTTATGATCTGATCCACCCAGTGGAGGTCTGGCCAAGGTCAATTTTTTATTTATTTTCCCTTGTTAGACAAGTCACATGCTGAGTGTAAGTACTCAAAGTGCGCTTGAGAGAAATCCCCCATGATAAATTTGGGCACATCGGGGGAAATCGCATCAAGCTCTTGAGTGATGTAAAAATTAGCTGCAATGGCAGTGCATCTTTCTGTGGTGGTGGTGGTGGGGCAGCCAGCGGAAATACAGAGCATAGGGGTTGTTAATGTTCTCTAGTTGTGCCTTGATTGGGTCAGTGTTCTGTCACTCATGGGGACACTACGTCACTGCAAAATCTACGGGGAGATCTCGAAAAATGAAGCCCCTTGTGTGCTGCCATAGAGTTACATTAGAAGTGCCCATCCAAGAAGGCTCAAGGTCGTTGGCCACAGATAAAATGATGTCAAATCACATATCTAAGGTAGCTTTGATTGGACTGATCATGTCAACAACATACATCTTCTAGCAGTCATCACGAATCAAGTCAACAATCAAGTCGACAATCTACTGGCAAATCCTTTCCAACCCTTGTCATATGAAGAGAAATTAGAGATAAAACATCTCGGTGCTCATTGGCCATTGAACAAAAACATTACACAACAAGTCGGAAATTTCAAATACAACAATGAGTGGTTGGGAAGGAATCAGTGGCTAACTGCAAGCATCTCAAAGCTATCACTATTTTGCTTCCCCTGCCTGCTATTCAGTGGAGAGGGTGTGTTGTCCAAGTCTGGGTTCAAGGATTTAAAAAAGATTTTAAAAACTGTCTGAAAGTGTCACAAATCATGAGAATTGTGCATCACATATAGACAACGCTGCTAAACTCGGGTTACTGGGGAAATTAAACGTTGTGACTCAGCTAGACGAGCCATCGACCTTCACAACAAACAAATGGAGGAGAATAGGTACGTGCTTGCCAGAATTATAGCATGCATGAACTTGTGTGGCAATTGTGAGACAGAACTGCAGAGCCATGACGAGTCAGTTGACTCCTTGAACACAGGCGTTTTCAGGTGTATTTTTGAGACCACGCGTGAAGGGGATTACAGGCTACAAAGGCATTATGACGACCAAGCAATTTTTAAGGGAATATCAAGCACGATCCAAAACAAACTATTGGATTGTATGTATGAAGCGTACAGAGAAGCTATAGCTAAGGTGTCTGACTCATTTTGCATCTGTACAGGCAGACGAGACTACTGACGTTTCCTGTAAATCACAGATGGTAATAGTGTCAGCGTCGTGTGTATAGGTGGCAGGGAAGTCAGGTGCAGGAGAGTCAAAATGGAGTGTAAATGGAGTCTTTTAATAAATGTCAACAGAACATGCTCCATAACACTAAAAGTACAGACATGAAAAAACATGGGTACGAGGACCCGTCGCGCACCAACACAACAAAATAACACTGACAATAAAACAATCTCTGACAAAGACATGAGGGGAAACAGAGGGTTAAATACACAACAGGTAATGAATGGGATTGAAAACAGGTGTGTGGGAAGACAAGACAAAACCAATGGAAAATGAAAAATGGATCAATGATGGCTAGAAGACCGGTGACGTCGAACGCCGAGCACCGCTCGAACAAGGAGAGGCAACGACTTCGGCAGAAGTCGTGACAGTACACCCCCCCCCTGACGCGCGGCTCCAGCTGCGTGTCGACACCGGCCTCGGGGACGATCCGGATGGAGACGGTGGAATTCTGATAACATGGAAGGATCTAACACGTCCTCCACCGGAACCCAGCATCTATCCTCCGGCCCGTAACCCTCCCAGTCCACGAGGTACTGAAGGCCCCTCGCCCGACGTCTCGAATCCAAAATGGATCGAACAGAGTAAGTCGGGACCCCCTCGATGTCTAGAGGAGGCGGAGGAACATCACGCACTTCAGCCTCCTGGAGCGGGCCAGCCACCACCGGCCTGAGGAGAGACACATGGAACGAGGGGTTAATACGGTAATTAGTGGGCAGTTGTAACCTATAACATACCTCGTTCACTCTCCTCAGGACTTTAAACGGCCCCACAAACCGCGGACCCAGCTTCCGGCAGAGCAGGCGGAGGGGCAGGTTTCGGGTCGAGAGCCAGACCCTGTCTCCTGGTACGAACACTGGGGCCTCACTGCGGCGACGGTCTGCGCCAATTTTCTGCCACCTTATGGCGCGCTGAAGGTGGACGTGGGCTGCCTCCCAGGTTTCCTCAGCGCGCCGAAACCAATTGTCCACCGCAGGAGCCTCGGTCTGGCTCTGATGCCAAGGAGCCCTTTTCAATGTGTATTAGGGTAAGGCTAGTGGAGGAGTGACGTTACGAGTTCTGAGCCATCTCTGCCCAGGGCACGAACTTCGCCCACTCCCCGGGCCGATCCTGGCAATAAGACGGCAGAAACCTACCCACATCCTGGTTAACTCTCTCCACCTGCCCATTACTCTCGGGGTGAAAACCTGAGGTAAGACTAACCGAGATCCCCAGACGCTCCATGAACGCCTTCCAGACCCTTGATGTGAACTGGGGACCCCGATCAGACACTATATCCTCAGGCACCCCATAGTGCCGGAAAACGTGTGTAAACAGGGACTCTGCAGTTTGTAAGGCCGTAGGGAGACCGGGCAAAGGGAGGAGACGACAGGACTTCGAAAACCGATCCACAACGACCAGGATCGTGGTGTAACCCTGTGAAGGTGGAAGATCAGTCAAAAAATCAAAAAATAAGGTTGTAACTTACCTCTGGGCAGGTGTCTAGGAGCCTTGCACTGGGCGCACACCGAGCAGGAGGAAACATAAATCCTCACGTCCTTAGCTAAAGTGGGCCACCAGTACCTCCCATCAAGACAGCGCATCGTCCGACCTATCCCAGGATGACCAGAGGAGGGTGCCGTGTGAGCCCAATAGATCAATCGGTCGCGGACAGCAGACGGAACGTACAGACGATCAGCTGGAGACTCAGGGGGAGAGGGCTCTGCACGTGACGCCCGCTCAATGTCCGCGTCCAGCTCCCACACTACAGGTGCCACCAGACACGAAGCTGGGAGTATGGGAGTGGGATCCATGGATCGCTCCTCTGTGTCATACAGCCGAGACAATGCGTCTGCCTTAACGTTCTGGGAGCCTGGTCTGTAAGAAAGAGTAAACACAAAACGAGTGAAAAACATGGCCCACCTTGCCTGGCGAGGATTCAGTCTCTTCGCCTGCCGGATGTACTCCAGATTGCGGTGGTCAGTCCAGATGAGAAAAGGGTGTTTAGCCCCCTCAAGCCAATGCCTCCACACCTTCAAGGCTTCTACGACAGCTAACAGCTCTCGGTTCCCCACATCATAGTTTCGCTCCGCCGGGCTGAGCTTCTTCGAAAAGAAAGCACAGGGGCGAAGCTTCAGTGGCGTACCCGAACACTGAGAGAGCACTACTCCTATCCCAGCTTCGGATGCGTCCACCTCCACTATGAATGGCAAAGAGGGATCCAGATGAGCCAACACAGGCACCGAGGTAAACAGAGTCTTCAGGTGCCCAAAAGCCCTGTTCGCCTCAGCCGACCACTGCAAGCGCACCGGGCCCCCCTTTAGCAGTGAGGTAATGGGAGCAGCCACCTGACCAAAACCCAGGATAAACCTCCGGTAGTAATTGGCAAACCCTAAAAAACGCTGCACCTCCTTTACCGTGGTTGGAGTCGGCCAATTACGCACGGTTGTAATGCGGTCGCTCTCCATCTCCACTCCTGAAGTGGAAATCCGATGCCCTAGGAAGGAGATGGATTGTTGGAAGAACAAGCATTTCTCAGCCTTGACATATAGATCATGCTCCAACAGGCTACCAAGCACCCTGCGCACCAGGGACACATGCTTGGCGTGTGTAGCGGAGTATATCAGAATATCATCGATATACACCACTACACCCTGCCCGTGCAGGTCCCTGAAGATCTCATCTACAAATGATTGGAAAACTGATGGAGCATTCATCAACCCCTATGGCATGACAAGATACTAATAATGACCTGAGGTGGTGCTAAATGCCATCTTCCACTCATCACCCTTCCGAATACGCACCAGATTGTACGCACTCCTGAGATCCAATTTTGTGAAAAAGCGTTCCCCGTGCATTAACTCAATAACCATATTGATCAGAGGTAGCGGGTGTTACGTTCCCCAGTTTATGTGTTGTAGTTTGTGTTTGTGCATGTGTTTATTTCAGGAAATGGCTTCCGGAAATCCTTCAAACAGCTGATTGGTCGACTCCAGGGCTAATTGGAGAGCTGACCCCGCCCCCTCGTCAAGACGCAGCTGTCTCCAATTACACATTCCTTCAGAAGCTATAGAAAAAGCCAGTTCTGTTCAGGAGAAAGAGAGCTTTTTGTAGAGAGATTTTCTGAGAGATTTTGCTAGAAAGCTTTTTGTAGAGAGATTTTCTGAGAGCTTTTTGTGGAGGCTTTTTTGTAGAGAGATTTTCTGAGAGATTTTGCTAGAGATTTTGCTAGACGTTGATTTTGCTGAGAGTTGGTATATTTTGTGAGTTTGTTGCTCAGATAGAGCTTATTTGATGTCGTTTGTTAGTTTGTTTGAAAATTGTTTAATATTCTGTTTCATTTGTTCCCAGGGGGAGAAGGGGAAGGCACTTTGGGAGTGCTTAGGCAAGAGGCCCGCGGGCATACATATACCCGTAGCATATTCGCTGTCTAGGCACACTAGGTAAGACCTGGGCGGACCACCCCCTGTATTTTGGTTAGGGCACCAGGTGGTGCTAAATTAGGTAAGTAGTGGGTAGGCAGGTAAGATAGGAGAGGGGGAGGTTTTGAGATTTACTTTCTTTGCTTTGGTTCCGTCCAGCCCCTTTTCCCCATATTACCGTGTGAAGGAATAAAGTCCTTGTAAACGGTACCACATTCTGTCTGTTGTCATCCTTACTCGCACCTACAGTCCATACCTTTTTCACTTCACGGAGAGTTTAGTTGTAGCAGGGTGTCGCGTTCCCTCTTCATAGAGGCGTGCGTAACATAATGGGGGCTCATCCGGGATATTTCCATTAAACCCACCGGACCCTGCTGCTCTGAGCTCTCTGTGGTTAGTGATTGAGGTGTGATGGTAGGTTGTGAGTTTGGATGACTTGTTTAGTTAGTGTGTTCAGTAGACTGCATTATATATAAGATGGCTGCATCAGCCATCTCCAAGTTTTTTGACGCGCCCTCTATTGATTGTTTGGTGAGGTTTCGTAAAGTAGACCTTATAGCTATAGCTGACCATTATGGATTTGTATTCCCTGAGAAAGTCCTAAAGGCTGAGCTTTTGGTGCTAGTCAGGGAGGGTTTAGTGAGAGAACGGATTCTCTCACTGCAAGTAGAGGAGACGGGTAGACTTTCCGATGCCAAGTCAGAGGACAGGGCGGAGGAAGGGGTTCCTCGTACCCCCTTTACATTGCCCCGATTCGATCCTTTATCTTCTGCTTCGGGTCGTTCAGATGAGACTGCTAGGCTGAAGGTGAGGCTGGCTCGGTTTGAAATGGAGCAAAAAGATAAAGAGAGACAGATGAATTTTGAACTTGAAATTAGGAAAATAGAAGCTGACAAGGAGGTGAGGATACGACAACTGGAGCTAGACGCTGCCTCCAGTGCGACTCCACAAGCAGCTCATCATCAAACCCACTTCGATGTGAGTAAAAACAAAGCTTTAGTCCCTCCATTCCGAGAGTCGGAAGTTGATTCTTATTTCTCTGCGTTTGAGCGTGTGGCCGCTGCGCTGCATTGGCCACTTGAGGTTTGGCCGCTCCTGTTACAATGTAAATTGTCTGGGAAAGCCCAGGAAGTAGTAGCTGCTCTCTCCCTGGAAGACAGTTTACACTACGATATGGTTAAAACTACAGTGTTGCTGGCTTATGAGTTGGTGCCTGAAGCTTATAGACAGCACTTCAGGAACCACAAGAAAACATCTCACCGTACATTTGTTGAATTTGCAAGGGACAAAGAGTCTCTGTTTAGTCGCTGGTGTTCAGCCAGCAAAGCTAACACCTTTGCTGATATTAGGGAGTTGGTGCTGTTGGAGGACTTTAAAAGTAACCTCCCAGATAGAATTGTAGTTCATTTAAATGAACAGAAAGTGGTGACATTAGCCCAAGCAGCAGTGTTGGCAGATGAGTACGCTTTGACACACAAGACTGTCTTTGGTGCACCTCGTTTTGAAGGTCGGACGATTACGTCATCAGTTCCTCGTTCAGGTCGCTTTTCCTCTGACAACCCTAAGCCTTTTCATGAAATCCGTGAATGTTATTACTGTCACCAAAAGGGTCACGTGATTGCGGACTGCCCAGTTTTGAAAAATAAACCGAAACAGTCCCTGTCACCGTCCCCAAAAATGAAAAGTTTGGGTTTAGTCAAGTCTTTGGCTCTTCCATTGGATCGAGTTATTGATTCACCATTTGAGAAACCGGATCCTGTCTATGCTCCGTTTATCTCTGCCGGTGTTGTTTCCTTAACAGGAGAACAAGCTGATCAGAAGCCTATCCAAATCCTACGAGACACCGGGGCGGCGCAGTCAGTAATCGTTACTGATGCTTTACCCTGGTCTCCTGAAACGTATTGTGGCTCGCATGTCATATTACAGGGGATAGAGACAAAAACCATACCTGTACCACTACACTGGGTCCACTTAGTGTCAGACTTGGTATCAGGACGTTTCCGTGTTGGTGTAGTGTCTACACTGCCAGTATCAGGAGTCAAATTGCTACTAGGGAATGATATTGCTGGTGGTAATGTCACTCCTGTGTTAGAGGTAGTAGACAATCCAGAAATCAGAACTACAGATGAGAAATTGATTCAAGCATTTCCACATGTTTTTCCTGCTTGTGTGTTAACGAGGGCACAATCTCGCAAGCTAGGAGATGTGGTGGATTTGGCTACTTCCATTTTTGAGAACGTTGAAGTAGAAGACAATGCACCGAGTATGCCTTCTGCAATGCCGACAGTTTTTACCCCCGTAAAAACTAAGGCAGGGGAAAACGAAATTGTACCCCAGTTACATGACATTCTTTTGTCTGTCACCCCCGAGAAGGTGATTGAATGTCAAAAAGAAGACACCAGTCTTCGCAAGTGTTTTGCTTCGGTAATTTCCATTGAGGAAGCTAAAACTAGAGAGACCGCCTACTTTATGGAAGCAGGAGTTTTGATGCGTAAGTGGGCAGCTCATGACACCATTAATGACTGGAGTGAAGTGTGTCAAGTGGTTGTTCCTACACCGTTCCGACAGCAGGTGCTGTCACTCGCCCATGACCAGGCGTGTTCTGGACACTTGGGGATCACAAAGACTTATAACCGGGTCCTTCGTCATTTCTTCTGGCCAGGTTTGAAGTCTGACGTGGTCCAATTTTGTAAAACATGTCACATATGTCAACTCACTGGGAAAGTGAATCAAACAGTTCCACGAGCGCCACTCTGCCCGATTCCTGTGTTGGGGGAACCGTTTGAAAGAGTGATAATTGATTGTGTAGGTCCATTGCCGAAAACCAGGTCAGGTAACCAGTTCCTACTAACAATAATGTGCAGTGCTACTCGATACCCCAGAGGCTATTCCTCTCCGTACTATAACGGCGAAGACTGTGGTGAAGGCACTGGTGAAGTTCTTCTCTACGTTTGGACTCCCTAAAGTAATCCAAACTGATCAGGGATCCAACTTCATGTCTAAACTGTTTTCAAATGTGTTAAAGACATTGTGTATTTCCCATCAGGTCTCCAGTCCGTATCATCCAGAGAGTCAAGGGGCTCTAGAACGCTGGCATCAGACACTGAAGGCAATGCTACGCAAGTATTGTATGGATACCAGTACTGATTGGGATGAGGGGGTGCCCTTTGTCCTATTTGCTATAAGGGAAACGATACAAGAGTCCTTAGGGTTCAGCCCTGCTGACCTTGTGTTTGGACACACCCCACGGGGTCCGCTGAAAGTTTTAAAGGAGCATATCTTATCTCCTACACCCAGTAGCGCCCCTAAAAATGTGTTGGATTATGTCAGTAAGATGCGGGAGAGACTGCACGCCGCATGTGCGTTAGCCCAAAAGTCTCTCTCCTCATCTCAAAAACGCATGAAGTTGCATTATGACAAAAAGGCTGTGGGCCGTTCATTTGCACCAGGGGATCAAGTTTTAGTTTTGTTGCCAATCCCTGGCTCATCTCTGTCAGCACGTTTTTCTGGACCATATCTGGTGGAAAAGAAACTCAATGACACCAATTATGTGATAAAGACACCAGATCGAAGGCGTTCTTCCCGTGTGTGTCATGTTAACATGCTGAAAACATATTATGTGCATGATTCTCCCGACAGCTCCTCAAGTAAGCCGGTCCAGCCCGCCGTCTCCAGTGTGGCTGCGGTGGTGCTGAAGCCTGGCTGGGACCTAGATGAGGATAAGGAGGATGGGTTGGAGTTACGCCATACGTTACAGCAAGGTGAACGCCTATGTAATTCAGAGATGCTGAAGAAGTTACCCTCTCAAATGGAACATTTGGATAGCGATCAAACTAAGGATCTTATCCTGTTGATAAACAGTTTTCTCAGTGTGTTTCAGGACATTCCAAGTCGCACATCCATCTTGGAACATGACGTGGATGTGGGGAACGCTGTTCCTATACGTCAGCATCCGTACCGGGTTAATGCTAAGAAAAGGGAGGTAATGAAAAGTGAGGTAGCTTATTTATTACAGAATGACATGGCAAAACCCAGTAACAGCTCCTGGAGTTCCCCATGTATTCTTGTTCCTAAGCCTGACGGTACGTCCCGCTTATGTACGGACTATCGTCGCGTAAATGCAGTTACAAAGTCTGATTCTTTTCCTCTACCTCGCTTAGATGACTGTATTGATAGAATTGGTTCTGCTGCTTACGTTAGTAAGTTAGATTTGTTAAAAGGTTATTGGCAGGTGCCTCTGACCTCTCGAGCTTCTGACATATCGGCTTTTGTTACGCCAGATAACTTTGTACAATACACTGTGATGCCCTTTGGCATGTGTAATGCACCTGCTACGTTTCAGCGGCTAGTTAACATTGTGTTTGAAGATGTGCCAAATTGTACTGCATACCTTGACGATGTGGTGATTCATTCGTCTACTTGGTCTGATCATCTCTCCACTTTGAAAAGTGTGTTTCAGCGGTTGGAGAAGGCTTCTTTAACCCTCAATTTGGCCAAGTGTGAGTTTGGGAAGGCTACAGTGACTTACTTAGGGAAACAAGTGGGAAGAGGTCAAGTGCGCCCAGTAACTGGCAAAGTGGAAGCAATTGTTGCTTTTCCTGCTCCCACTACTCGCCGCCAGTTGCGCAGATTCCTAGGGATGGTAGGGTACTATCGTACATTCTGTAAGAATTTCTCGACGGTAGTTGCTCCCCTTTCATCTCTGCTTAGTCCCAAGGTACCATTCAAGTGGTCCAAGGACTGTAACTACGCTTTTGAGTCCGCTAAAGCGCTACTTTGTAGTGCCCCAGTGCTTGCCGCCCCCAACTTTGACAAACCTTTTAAGTTGGAGGTAGTTGCTAGTATTGTGGGGGTGGGTGCGGTTCTCTTACAGGAAGATGAAGACCCACTCCGTCTTCATCTTCCTGTAAGAGAACCGCACCCACCCCCACAACACTAGCATCTACCTCCAACTTAAAAGGTTTGTCAAAGTTGGGGGCGGCCCGTCAGTTTCTTCTCCCGTAAGTTCAACTCATGTCAGTCAAGGTACTCCACTATTGAACAAGAGACGCTGGCTTTATTGCTTGCCTTACAGTTCTTTGAGGTATATGTGGGCTCCAGTGCCTTGCCTGTTATGGTCTTCACGGACCATAATCCGTTGGTGTTCTTGAAACAAATGTACAACCAGAACCGCCGCCTTATGCGGTGGGCTCTGATTGTACAAAGATATAATGTACAGATAGCTTATGTGAAGGGCTCGGCGAATGTGGTTGCTGACGCTCTATCACGGGTTTACTAACTGGGGATACGTTGGCTTTTGTTATTGCAAAACTAGGTTTGCAATTTTTGTGGTGGGCGTGTTACGTTCCCCAGTTTATGTGTTGTAGTTTGTGTTTGTGCATGTGTTTATTTCAGGAAATGGCTTCCGGAAATCCTTCAAACAGCTGATTGGTCGACTCCAGGGCTAATTGGAGAGCTGACCCCGCCCCCTCGTCAAGACGCAGCTGTCTCCAATTACACATTCCTTCAGAAGCTATAGAAAAAGCCAGTTCTGTTCAGGAGAAAGAGAGCTTTTTGTAGAGAGATTTTCTGAGAGATTTTGCTAGAGAGCTTTTTGTAGAGAGATTTTCTGAGAGCTTTTTGTGGAGGCTTTTTTGTAGAGAGATTTTCTGAGAGATTTTGCTAGACGTTGATTTTGCTGAGAGTTGGTATATTTTGTGAGTTTGTTGCTCAGATAGAGCTTATTTGATGTTGTTTGTTAGTTTGTTTGAAAATTGTTTAATAGTCTGTTTCATTTGTTCCCAGGGGGAGAAGGGGAAGGCACTTTGGGAGTGCTTAGGCAAGAGGCCCGCGGGCATACATATACCCGTAGCATATTCGCTGTCTAGGCACACTAGGTAAGACCTGGGCGGACCACCCCCTGTATTTTGGTTAGGGCACCAGGTGGTGCTAAATTAGGTAAGTAGTGAGTAGGCAGGTAAGATAGGAGAGGGGGAGGTTTTGAGATTTACTTTCTTTGCTTTGGTTCCGTCCAGCCCCTTTTCCCCATATTACCGTGTGAAGGAATAAAGTCCTTGTAAACGGTATCACATTCTGTCTGTTGTCATCCTTACTCGCACCTACAGTCCATACCTTTTTCACTTCACGGAGAGTTTAGTTGTAGCAGGGTGTCGCGTTCCCTCTTCATAGAGGCGTGCGTAACAACGGGTAACTATATTTCACTGTGATTTTATTTAGACCTCGATAATCAATGCACGGGCGTAAACCGCCATCCTTTTTTTTCACAAAAAAGAAACTCGAAGAGACGGGTGAAATGGATGGCTGAATGAACCCCTGATGCAGGGATTCAGAGACATATGTCTCCATAGCCTCCGTCTCCGCTTGCGACAGGGGATACACGTGACTCTTGGGATATGCAGCGTCTACCAGGAGATCTATCGCACAATCCCCCCGTCGATGGGGTGGTAATTGAGTCGCCTTCTTTTTACAGAAGGCGAGAGCCAAATCGGCATATTCGGGGGGAATGCGCACGGTGGAGACCTGGTCTGGACTTTCCACCGTAGTAGCACCAACGGAAACCCCTAAACACCTACCTGAGCACTCTCGCGAGAGCCCTCTGTGGCCAAGAAACAGTGGGGTTATGACAAGCTAACCAGGGTAGGCCTAGCACCACAGAATACGCAGGAGAATCAATAAGGAAAATACTCATCTTCTCCTTGTGACCCTCCTGCGTTATCATACACAAAGGTGCGGTTACCTCCCTGATAAACCCTGACCCTAATGGTCAACTATCTAAGGCATGAATAGTGAAAGTCATATCCACATAAACAATAGGGATCCCTAAACTATGAGCTAAACTTTTATGAATGAAATTCCCAGCCGCACCTGAATCTACTAGCGCCTTATACTGGGAATGCAGGGAAAAATCAGGAAAAGAGACCGAGACAAACATTAGTGCAACAGAGGGCTCTGGATGAGAATGGTGCCTACTCACCTGGGGGGATGCCAGAATGCCCTGCCTGCCTTCTCTCTTCCCAGAGGAACCAACCCGGCACCGACCAGCAGTGTGCCCTCTGCGACCATGAATGGAGCTCGAGCGGGAACCCCCTCCGGTCTACCTGCTCACCATCCCTCCCAATTCCATAGGTTCGGGAGAGAGGGTGCGGGAGGATGGAACAACCAGACCCCGATCTAGACGTCCACGAGTAGGCAGCATGTTGTCCAGCCTGATGGACATGTCCACCAGCTGGTCGAAGGTGAAGGTGGTGTCTCTACAGGCCAGCTCCCGACGGACGTACTCGCGTAGACTACAACGGTAATGGTCGATCAGGGCCCTGTCGCTCCATCCAGCGCCGGCAGCCAAGGACCTAAACTCCAAAGCAAACTCCTGTGCACTCCTCGTCTCCTGCCTCAGATGATAGAGGAGCTCACCCGCTGCTTTGCCTTCGGGTGGATGGTCGAATACTATCCGGAATTGGCGGGTGAACTCCTCAAAATGGTCCAACACCGCATCCTCCCTTCTACACACAGCGCTGGCCCATTCCAGGGCTTTCCCGGTGAGGCATGAGACGAGGGCGTAACTCTTCTCACGGTCAGATGGTACTGGGGAGACCGTGGCTAGATATAAATTCAGCTTAAGGAGGAAACCCTGGCAGCCGGCAGTATCTCCGTTGTATCCCATGGGTAGGGATAAATGGATCTTCGGTTCCGGAGGGGAAAAAGCGTTCAGGGGAGATTCCGGTTGTGGTGGTGGCGCTGGAGAAACTCCCTGTCTCTCCCAGCGATCCATATTCTGGACAATGCAATCCATTACAGTGCTCAAACAGTCAATCGCCTCCGCTTGTTCCCGGACATATTCCTCCACCTCCATGGGCATAGTGTCCTCTCCTGCTGACTTCATATTTTTCGGTCAGAGATTCTGTCAGCGTTGTGTGTATAGGTGACAGGGAAGTCAGGCGCAGGAGAGTCAAACTGGAGTGTAAATGGAGTCTTTTAATAAATGTCAACAGAACATGCTCCATAACACTAAAAGTACAGACATGAAAAAACATGGGTACGAGGACCCGTCGCGCACCAACACAACAAAATAACAACACTGACAATAAAACCATCTCTGACAAAGACATGAGGGGAAACAGAGGGTTAAATACACAACAGGCAATGAATGGGATTGAAAACAGGTGTGTGGGAAGACAAGACAAAAACAATGGAAAATGAAAAATGGATCAATGAGGGCTAGAAGACCGGTGACGTCGAACGCCGAGGACCGCCCGAACAAGGAGAGGCAACGACTTCGGCAGAAGTTGTGACAAATAGTGCTGCGCTACATGTTACCAGACAACAGTGTGTGTGAGTTTTTTGTTGAGGTGAAAGACAAAACTGGTGTCGGCCTCTCCAACACCATCAACAAGTTCTAGTGCCACTGAATGTCAAGGTGATGCTGGTTGCTCAAAACTACGACAGGACAGCGGTGATGAGTGGTAATGTACGTGGTGTCCAAACGCAACTGAAGGATTCCTTTCCAACCACCCGCAGAACTCCAGTGTGCTACCAAGCTATGGCCTGTGGGCAACCAGGAGAAGTTGAAAAGTGAGCTGTTCACTGTCTACCGGCATCCTGAGCTGCACACTGGAAAGACAGCACTTTCTTTATTGAAATCACTCTACAAGAACAACCTGCAGGAAGCCTTGTCTGAGACAGTCTCTCTTCTCAAAATCAACATCACCACTCCGATAACAACCGGCAAGTCAGAGAGAAGCTTTTCCACCCTTGAAAGGATAAAAACCTTCACATGCAACTCCATGGGCCAGAAAAGGTTAAATGCATTGGCCATGTTCTCAATCCAAGATGACTTCATCCAGAGAATTCCAGACTTTGATGACAAAGTAATTGAGAAGTTTGCCCACAAGAAGGACCGCCATGAGAACTTTGTGTTCAAGTGAGCTGTTCAAGTGAGGTGGTGAGTCCATAAATATGTCTAGTATGCTGCTGCATAAGTGATGTAATATGACAGGGAGATGTATACTGTAGCTAAGAAAGTAATACTAAGTGTATGTTGTGTAGAAAGCAGTTGGTAGCCCATATGCCTCACCCTAAGAATATGGTCCCTTTCCCCCCTTAGAATTTAGCCTAGTGTTTTGACTTGGTGGTGCACATGTGGCCTATAGCCTGTTTTAGAGAAATCACATCTTCAAATATTGTAATAGCTTTCATTGTCTACTTATGTACCCTACTGTTCAGACTTGGTTGTACACATCTAGCCAATAGCCAGTTTAAGAAATATCTTTGAATATTGTAACAGATTTCATTGCCTGCTTACCTGCCCCCATTGTAAGAGCTTTCATTGTCTGCTTATTAATATTGTCCCCCTGTTAATATAGCCTACTGTTCGGACTTGATATACAGGGAGAATACTGTAAGAACAGCCCACGTTCTGAATTATGTCGCTGTCCATTTCAAAACTGCTGAACAAATAGGCATATAGCCTACTGTTCGGACTTGGTTGTGCACATCTAGCCTATAGCAAGTTTTAGAGAAATGTAATAATCTAATATTGTAACAGCTTTCATTGCCTGCTTACCTGCCCCCATTTTAAGAGCTTTCATTGTGTGCTTATGTTCCCCTGTTAATTTAGCCTACTGTTCGGAATTGGTTGTGCACATCTAGCCTATAGCCAGTTTTAGAGAAATGTACTAATTTAATATTGTAACAGTTTTCATTGCCTTCTTACCTGTCCCCTTTATTTATTCTATGGTTCTGACTTGGTGTACAGGGAGAAAACTGTAAGAACGGCCCATGTTCTGAATTCTGTCGCTGTCCATATCAAAAGTGCTGAACAAATAGGTGGCATATAGGCTACATCCGTCTCAGCTCGCTCATGTCTTAATCAAACCGCTTATCATCAAATATATGCCATAGTTTGTACATCTGCATTGTTATATTGCTTATATAAGTCTATCTCATTAGTGTCTTATTCATAATTTTAGGCAATGTTAGAATGATGCATTTAATTGTTTTTCTTAGTTTATGTGTTATAATGGTAGAGATAAATGGTAGAGAGCGAAATGACAGTCATGAAGGTCAGACAATTTAGAAAATTTCAAGAACTTTAAAAGTTTCTTCAAATGCAGTCGCAAAAACCATCAAGGGCTATGATTAAACTGGCTCTCATGAGGACCGCCACAGGAAAGGAAGACGCAGTTACCTCTGCTGCAAAGGATCATTTCATTAGCGTTAACTGCCCCTCAGATTGCAGCCCAAATAATTGCTTCAAAGAGTTCAAGTAACAGACACATCTCAACATCAGCTGTTCAGAGGAGACTGCGTGAATCAGGCCTTCTTGGTCGAATTGCTGCAAAGAAACCACTACTAAAGGACACCAATAAGAATGAGACTTGCTTGGGCCAAGAAACATGAGCAATGGACATTAGAACAGTGGAAATCTGTCCTTTGGTCTGATTAATCCAAATTTGAGATGTTTTGGTCTTAGTGAGACGCAGAGTAGATGAACAGATGATCTCTGTTCCCACCGTGAAGCATGGAGGAGGAGGTGTGTTTGTGTGGGGGTGCTTTGCTGTTGACACCATCTGATTTATTTAGAATTCAAGGCACACTTAACCAGCATGGTCATCACAGCATTCTGTAGCGATATGCCATCCCATCCTGTTAACGCTTAGTGGGACTATCATTTGTTTTCCCAACAGGACAATGACCCAACACCTCCAGGCGGTGTAAGGGCTATTAGACCAAGAAGGAGAATGATGGAGGGCTGCATCAGATGACCTGTTCTTCACAATCACCCGACCTCAACCCAATTGAGATGGTTTGGGATGAGTTGGACCGCAGAGTGAAGGAAAGGCAGCCAACAAGTGCTCCGCAGTTGTGGGAACTCCTTCAAGACTGTTGGAAAAGCATTCCTGGTGAAGCTGGTTGAGAGAATGCCAAGAGTGTGCAAAGCTGTCAAGGCAAGGGTGGCTACTTTGAAGAATATAAGATAGAAAATATGTTTTGCTGTAACGGTTCTCTTGGTGTGAAGGAGAGTCGGACCAAAATGCAGCGTGTAGATTGCGATCCATGTTTAATAAACAACGTAAACACGAATTAACACAAACACTACAAAACAAAGAACGTAAATAACGAAATGAAAACCGAAACAGCCTATACTTGTGTCAACTAACACAGCGACAGGAACAAAGACACTAAGGACAATCACCCACGACATACTCAAAGAATATGACTGCCTAAATATGGTTCCCAATCAGAGACAACGATAAACACCTGCCTCTGATTGAGAACCACTCCAGACAGCCATAGACTTTGCTAGATAACCCACTAAGCTACAATCCTAATACCACCACCAAAACCCCAAGACAAACACACCACAATACAAAAACCCCATGCCACACCCTGGCCTGACCCAATACATGAAGATAAATACAAAATACTTCGACCAGGGCGTGACATTTGCTTACTACATGATTCCATATGTGTTATTTCATAGTTTTGATGTCTTTTATTATTCTACAATGTAGAAAATAGTAAAAAATTAAGAAAACCCTTGAACGAGTAGGTGTGTCCAAACTTTTGACTGGTAATGCATGAAAATGTAAAATTTCTAAAAACCTGTTTTTGCTTTGCCTTTAAGCAGTATTGTGTGTAGATTGAATGAGAAAATTTTGTTTTAATCAATTTTAGAAAAGGGCTGTAACGTAACAATATATGGAAAAGTCAAGGGGTCTGAATACTTTCCGAATGCACTGTATAGAGGCTTAGCTTTCATTTGACACCAAATGTGATATACTCACTCCTATAAATTTCACATGTTGGTGCTCATGGTTCCTTTTACATGGAAATTACCATATGCATATTACATATTTTCCATGATGGCAGTCCTCCTTTAAAATTCAACTGAATCTGATTATCAGCATGTCCCCCATGTCTAATTTTTTAGCAGACATAGACTTGTGTTGAATAATACATGTTACATCTATTCTTCCTTATCATCTATTTCAGTAGACCATCAATTGTCTGCACTTCTTTAAAAATAGAGGAGTCAGAGGAAATGATCCTAACTGGTCCTGAAGGGATTTAATGGATCTGTCAGTCTTCTGGAAAACGAGGACCATCTGACATCAGAAATGCATAACTCACAGATGGGTTTATTTCAGAGAATGTGAACATATTGTTTCATGTCTTTCCTTATACTGCTTCAGCAAGAACACTCCTATTCTCCTGTTATAACTAAAAGTCCAAATTCCTTCCCTAATTCTCTCTCTTCCAGGCCAGGACCTCCCTGTTACTTCCTCTTTCCCATCAGACTGGCACTGACCCTGGGTATGTCCGGGGCTGCTCAAATACTTTTTTATGTGAAGGTGGTTGCTGTATATAACAACTATTATTTTTTAGATATCAGTCTCTGTTTTATGACATTTACCCGTACAAAGATTTCGGATTGAGAAGGCCTTTATTTTTTTCTACACCTTTCTGGAGTTGGAGCTCACCGTGTCAGGAGCGTCTGTCTGCGCGCAAGGCCTGCTACGGGAGCGCAGGTGCGCACTGAATGCTAGGAGCGGAGAAGTGGTTATCGGATTGGAAAACCTGATGCACCGTGGGCGGTGGGAACATCTACGGTGTTCTACACGACGTCTATTGGTCGTTGCACACCTGTGCTGAAATACCTCTAAACCGGTAATGTGTATATGTTACTGTGTCTGATTTTTACTCCATGCCATCCTGGATTAAATAGGCTGAATGAATTATTTTCGCTTTATGCCCTACAGTTTGCAAACACTCCGACGAGACCATCATGTCAATACCATCAGGAACTTGGTCTCTCTCTCAGCAATTTGTACCACTCTCAAACGCAATTGGACCTGCACTTGATGGCATACAACCAACATCTCAAACTATTGAATTACTTTCTTTCTGTGTCGAAAGACTCGTTTTATTCACAATGGTGCTAGCTCCACCAAGTCCTCACGCATTGGGCAACTGAGATATATTGTTATGCTTTTATTGTTCATCTCTGGTAATGTGCGACCAAATCCTGGGCCAGTAGATACCACGTAATCCCTACCGACTCCCTATGATTTTTAAAACAGAGCAGGTTTTGGCCTCATGCATGTAAATGTCAGAAGTCTATTTCCAAAAATAGACATGATTAGAATATGGGCCGAAACGACAAAATGCAGACGTAAATGTTTTATCAGAAACTTGCCTAAAGAAATCTGTGTCAAATAACTCGATTTCTATTGATGGGTACACGTTTTTTTAGAGCGGATCGGATGAGTAAAGGAGGGGTTGCAATTTATGTGAAATCTGAGTTTAACACCTCTGAAATTCTCTAGATTACCAAAGCCAAACATTTGGAATTGCTTGCGGTTAAAGTGAATATGTATAAGGACTCCCACATCACTGTAGTCGGCTGCTCCAGACCGCCCTCGGCTTCGGGATACGCACTTAACTCTCTTTCTGATGATGTCCTACACAAGCTAAATTAATTGTTTTATGAGATTTGAACTGGGACATGCTTACATCTGTATCAAACTCTTTTGAAGAACTATGTGACTCTGAATCTCGCTCAATTAATTAATGCGCCTACAAGACCGAATCACAGAGCACCTAACAAATCAACGCCATTGGACATTATTCTAACGAATACCCCTCACAAATACACATCGACTGGGATATTCTGTAATGATGTCAGTGATCACTGTGCAATTGCTTGTGTTAGAAATACAAAAATGACCAAAGCCAAACACCGTTATATTTTAATTAAATACATTTTAGACAGTTTGATGAGCAAGCGTTCTTACATGATCTGTACCATAATATTGACAGAGTAAATCTGATTCCCGATGTTGACACTGCCTGGGACGATTTTTATATTACATTTGTGTGATAAGCATGCCCCTATGAAGAAATGTTGAATCAGTGGAAGGGACAATCCCTGGTTTTCAGATAACTTGGCAGAATTTATTAGAAAAATAAATATCTCTTGGGCTCAAGCTAGACAATGCTCCTGTTGACTGGGCCTCCGTCAGGGTCAGGGCGCTAAGAAACAAATGCACAAGATTGATCAGGAAGTCCAAATCAGATTAATATTTAAATGCAGTCACAGAGAACCTAAACAACCCTACCAAGTTCTGGAAGCTAATCAAATCAGTGTCAGGTTCTAATGTCTCCTCTGGCCTTCCTGGCCATTTAATGATGGATTCTAATGAAGTGAAGGATAAAGCCGATATTGTCAGATATTGTCGGGGGTTTTAACAAGCACTTCATATCTGCTGGTTCAGTTTTTGATAATGGTGGTGCCTAGGCCTCTAATGTAAGCTCTGTTACTGTCAACTATGATATAGGCCCTTTAGTTAACCATTTTAACTTTGAGCCTGTTTCTTATCCTGAGGTCTATAAAGCACTAAAGGCAATAGACACTAAAAAGTCTGCAGGTCCAGACAACCCCGGACCCCTACGTCTTAAAGATAGCAGCTGGTATTATTACTGAATCTGTGGCTCACATTTTCAACTTGAGTCTCTTTACCAATTCCATACCCAGCATTTGGAAATCAGCTCATGTCCTCCCACTGCTAAAGGGTGGAGATCCCTCAGATGCTAATAACTATCGTCCTATCGCTAAACTCCCTATCCTGGCCAAAGTCTATGAATCCCTAGTGAACTCACAGTTAAAAAACTTCTTAATTGAAAAGAACATACTGAGCGAGGTTCAGTCTGGCTTTAGATCGGGGCAGAGCACCACAACTGCAGCTATGGCCGTGGAAAACGACATCATTAATGCACTTGATAAAAAGCTACATTGTGCTGCACTGTTTGTGGATTTATCAAAGGCCTTTGACTCAGTTGACCGTTAATTGTTGCTAGCTAGACTCAGACACATTGTTCTCAATGAAGGGGCAGTACATTGGTTTAGGAACTATCTTTCTGACAGAACACAATGTGTATATACTGACAATCAGAAGTCTATCTTTCTTGAGATTAATAGAGGTGTGCTCCTGTGTTCTCAATTTTTATTAATGATTTGGGAAATGGGATGCAACCAGCAAAGTTACATCTATATGCAGATGATACAGTCATATATTAATTTGCTCCTTCTCTGATTCAGGCTGCTGAAGAGTTCCAGACTGCTTTTCAGTCACTGCAGGCCTCCCTTTATGGTCTCAAACTGGTCTTGAATATACCAAAAACTGGTGGCTTATCCATTGAAAAAGTGTCATCCTACAAATACCTAGGTATTTGGTTGGATGGCAAGTTGTCCTTTAAAGTTCATGTGGATAATCTTGTGACAAATCTTACATTGAAATTGGGTTTTTATTTTTGTAATAAGGCTTGTTTCCCGCTTATGGCTAGAAAGAAGCTTTTTCAGGCCACTTTTCTCTCTGTAATTGATTATGGTGACTTGTTGTATATGCATGCAACCTCCTCCGTCTTACAGAGACTGGACTCTGTTTATCATGCATCTTTGCGCATTATTACAAATGCCAAGTCACTCACCCACGATTGCACATTGTACCAAATGGTAGGTTGGACTTCACTTTATATGCACAGAAAGATACATTTGGATGTGTTCATCTACAAAGCCCTTTTAGGTAAATACATTTTCTCTTTCTCCCTCTCTCGCCTGTACATCTCCTCATTTGAATTCCATGCTGTCACTGTCACTTGTCCACTCAAGCTTAACATTGTTGTCATCTATCGCCCACCAGGTGACCTTAGAGAGTTACTCAATGAGCTTGACACCTTGATAATCAAATTTCTTCATGATGGCTCACCACTCTACGTACTTGGTGACTTCAACCTCCTGACTTCTGCCTTCGATTCATTTCTTTCCAACTCTCTTTCCCCTCCTTGCCTTTTGACCTTTCCCAGTCCCCTCTCATCTTTAGAGGCTGTTCACCTACTAGGCTCACTGCAATTTCTCTCCAGGTCTCTGATCACTAATTTCCTTTTCTGTCTCCCATTGCGCCAACCCTTGGCGCACAGCCCCTACCCAGATGGTAATGTGCTGTCGCAATCTTTGCTCTCTCTCTCTCCCACTACTCTCTCCTCTTCTATCCTATCATCTCTCTCTTCTGCTAAATTCTTCTCCCTCCTGTCACCGAATTCTGCCTCTTCAACCCTTCTCTCCTCCCTTTTCGCATCCTATGACTCGCACTGTCCCCTTTGCTCGGCCCTCTCCTCCTGCTCCGAGGCTGAGTAACTCATTGCGAGCTTACAGAACAGGGCTGCGGGCAGCTGAGCAAAAATGGAGGGAAATTCATCTTTACGAGGACCTATCATTCTTCCACTCCCTCCTCTCTGACTTCTCTTCCTCTGTATCCACTGCGAAAGCCACTTTCTATCACTCATAATGTCAAGCTTCTGCTTCTAACCCCATCTTCTCCTCCCTCATTAATCTTCCACCCCCTCCTCCTCCCTCTCTACAGAAGACTTTGTCAACCACTTTGAAAATAAGGTTGACGACATCTGCTCCTCATTCACTCTGCCTATTGAGTCCACTGATCCCACTCACACAGAACCACCCTACGTCTTGACCTCTTTCTCCCCTCTCTCTCCAGATGAAATCCTGCGACTAGTGAGGTCTGGCTGCCCGACAACCTGTCTGCTCAACCTCATCCCCTCCTCCCTTCTCCAGACTGTCTCTGGAGACCTTAGGCCATTCCTCACTTCCCCCATCTCATCTCTGACCACTGGTTGCATTCCCTGTCTTCAAAATGTCCCAAGTCGCTCCCCTCCTCAAGAAACCAAGACTTAACTTCTTTGATGTCAAACTATAGACCGGTATCTCTTCTTTAAAAAAAAATCCAAAATACTTGAGTTTGCTGTCTCTGACCAACTAACTATCTTGCTATTTTCCTCAAAATGATCTTCTTGACCCTAACCAGTCAGGCTTCAAGACGGGTTACTCAACCCGAGACTGCTCTTCTCTGTGTCACAGAGGCTCTCCTCACTGCCAAAGCTAAATCTCATCCTCCTAGATCTGCAGTACAAATTAGATGAGCAAAGCAGTATGCAAAACATTATTAAACGTAATGAAATATAGTACGTTCTATGTATGGTCTTAAACGACAGTAATTTATGACTGAGAGTATATGAACATGACTGGGCATTTAAACATATCTGTATTCATTCATCATCAATAGTGTCTCTCAGGACTTACTCACATTTTGTTTCATGTTTTGTGTAATTGGTACAGTTTGGAAATCATCTTTAGAGGTTTTGTCAGACTACCTTAAAATAGTTTCTATCCTTGACACTTCTGGCTTGTCTAGTGTTTGCTGCACAGAGAGAATAAAGTGTTGTTCCCCTCAGCTCTGTCACAGACTGGTTCATCATGGCTGCCTGACCCTTCTGAGACCCCTGTCACCATCTAATCCTGCTAAGATGAGGCATGACAAAGACTTACCTTGGTGTAAATTTATATATTATATTATCCAAGAATAGAATCAACGGTTCAATAATTGAAATGACCATTATTCCCAGATCCCAGACTGTAGCCTACCCATCAACTCAAGATGGAACTTTGTATCCATTCCCTGATTGTTATAATATACTGCAAAATTCACCTGAGCTCCCAAGACTGGTCTTCCCTGGCTGTCTGACCCTGCAGGGACACCTGTCACCATCTTATCCTGCTAAGACATGATGAGCATAGTGTTGTGTGCTGACTGTGCACCATGACAGTGAAGCTTGTAGAGCTGTTTATACCGTGCCAGTGTAAAAAGTAGGGAATTAGCTAGAGAAGCTGACAGATCAATAACTTTACATTGCAATACTGACTCTAATAAAAACTCACATTGCGATGTCAAAAAATGTCAGAATATCGGTCTTCAATTGTTTGGCCGCTGGTTTCGTCATTTGATTCAGTTCTAGTGTGATTGAGGCAAACATTATATCTAAAGTTAGTGAGCAAAATAGATAACTTTTGGATATCTCTAATGCTACATCAACTGGCAAAGACTAGCCAAGTTCATTTACTTCTGTTGAACAGGACAAAACAAAGGCTACAAAACATTTTCATACACGCAACAGCTGTTAGATACTGCTACCTGACAGATAGCTAGAGGCTAGAGCTGAACTGGCTGTGGTAGCTAGTGCTAGCTAGCTAGCTAGTCCATTCACTTCACACAGAACCTCAGTCTAGAGGGGATGAAACATAAGCACCTAGCTAACGTTACATGTCAGTTACACTAGCTCAGCACTGGGAATAAATACCTTTTTTTATCTATAAAGTCTAACCACAGTTATCTTGCCAGCTACATCAGTAAAATAAAGAGTAGCCAGTTTCTGCTTGCTTTTACAACTCAGAGAAAAAAATTCAACACACACAGACAGCAGCTGTCTCTGTTCATTTCTCCCGTCCCGGTCCTATTGAGTACCACAGTATGAGTCATAATACCCATAAAATCTAGTGGTCAAACATGGAAATGATTCCAATAGTTTTTCCACCATTCATTTTTCCACAGGGTATTTTAGAACAACTTCATGTAAGGTCTGTGTTTTTGTGTGCTTACCCTTGCTTGACATTTTGATAACCACGTAAATCTCTCTCGGACAAGGTAACTTTTATCAATATATTTGCCTGTAATTACGCTTCAAAAATGGAACGCTAATTAGCCCCTAATGTGCCTATCATACAGAACCACACATCCTGGTGCAAGCTTTGACATCATCACTTAAGGTAGTGTTGCAGGGTTGGAAAAAGCCTACATTTCTCCACGCAAACTCTCAGCAACAAGTAGCAAGGAACCTAACAAGTGAAGTAAAATAGAATAACTAGTAAATAATATAGCCTTTTTGTAGTTTCTAATTTAAATAAATGATATTTTATATTTCTTGTGTGTATTGTTGTTTAGCATCTTTCAAATGACCTACCTTCAGAATTTTTGAATTACTAGAATTGTTTGAATTACCTTGACCTTTGTAGCTAACTATTGTTAGCTAACCTCAGGTCTCCGTTGATCAGAAGCAATGATTGTTCTGTGCTTTGTACAAGATTGTAACCACTATTCTGATAAGCACACGTTCATTTGATTGTGTTCTGACCTCTGTAAGCGAGAGGCATTGCTGGAGCCGCGTCATAAGGTAAGCCATGTTTGCTAGCTGCTAACAAGCTATTTTGGTAAGGCCAAAGATCTGTGGTTAGCTAGGTGCTTATGAAAATTAGCTAGATAACTACTGACTGTCATTACGTGTACAATGCATGTTACAAGGAAAAATAAAACGAGCACAGGCTAGTATAATGGCTGTTGTGACCTTTTTATTGACACATTTTTTGTGAGCTAGCCAAATAATTAACTTAAACTCCCAGTTTGTGTAGTCATACTTTTTCACGTGGTGACATTCTAGCTAGCATTATCCCAACGTTTACCACCGTTCGTGTAGTCAGACTTTCTAGCTAACATTAGGCCGGCACCATGGCAAGGATAATTGGTTAACTAGCATGTCACCACTTTGAAAAGTCTGACTACACGAACAGTGAGCTAATGTTAACTAGTTAGCTAGTTAAATATTCACCTGGTGGGTTAACTAGTTAGGTACCTTGGTTGGCTAGTTAGCTAACGTAAACTCACCCCATTCCGTACAAATGTGCGCAACCGCAACATTCAAACGAGGCTACAAAGAAAACTAATGGGACTGTGTTGACTTCCAAATCGGGGGTGTGAACTAGGTTTCTATTCAAGCGTCGATCGACATGGTAATGGCTCTATAGTATTGGAGAAAAGTTTTAAAAACGGACCCTCCGTTACATCGTGGCGTAAAGCAACTATTTCTGTCTTACAATCTCTCTCCACCAGGTGTAGCACTTCTCTCATCCTCTAAAAACAAGAAATTGACAGTGACGGGGGTAAGGGGGGATACCTAGTCATTGTTTGCGTCATCATTGCATGCGATCATCATTCTCAAAGCCGCTGTTTACTTCTAAGATCACTTTAGCACCACCCTAAAAACCTGATTCAAATTTGACACAAACCTTCAAATAGGTATGTAATGACACATTATATAAACTCTTTATAGTGTTTTATTTATATTTTAGAGGCGATAAGGTGATAAGTTGGACAGATCGAATGAAAAAAAGCAATTTTCCCACACAACATTCTCCTTCTTACTATCACGCATTAGTTTTGTTTCCCCACCCGGCATTTTTTAAAGACCCGACGGGGCTCATTGTATTCTTGAATTATGCAGAAATGGATAGCGTTGGGGTCATGTAATTGATTTTGTTGGAAAGGGGAGAAATTGTGCTTTACAATGGTATTGACATTACAGTTGATCTGGAAGTAGTATGTTTTTGGGGCGCTAAAATTAGGTCAATTGTATGGACCAAGGCGATGTACAAAAGTGAGTGAGTTTACATTACATAGGTAAAAATCGTTTTGTCGTTTTGCCCCTGAACAAGGCAGTTAACCCACTGTTCCCCGGTAGGCCATCATTGTAAATAAGAATTTGTTCTTAACTGACCCAGTATTTACCAGAAAAGGTAGCTCATCCACCATGGCAACAGAGGAAGATCCAGACACATCCACCAAGGCAGAAGACGAAGATCCCGACATATCCACATGGCAGACGACATTCCTCGGCCGAGGAAGAATTTAGGAGGTTGTTGTCTGCCCTGTTGCATAATGTTCTCACTGAGGTGTATCTTGAGGAAACATTAGCGCAGGTGAAGGTTCTACAGGAGAATCAGCTGTATTCAGCATCACAGCTGTCTGATAAAATACTTAGATTGGAAACAGGGCTTACAGACAAAGACATGTTTAACATTGTTGTTGAATAGTTGGAAGGTTACAAGGACTGCATTTTCTACTTTGCCAAGTGGAGGGTTGAGGTGCTGTCATTTGAGGATAAAGTGTTTTTGGTGCTTAATCAAGCTACACCAACTTGCACCTGACTCAACTATTCTGTTGTAGTGCAAGCACTGTCAGCAATGCTACCATCACTTTCATTCACGTGATCTACAAGCTTTTTTCAGTAGCATCATGAAGACTGTTCCAAGTCGGAAGAAGAACCAACCGTCTTTTCAGGGGTCCAGTAGAAACTGCAGGATGGTCATTGACTGTACTGACATAGAAGTTGTTACTCCAAGTCAGATGGATCTACAGAAGCAAACCTACTCTGTGTACCATTCAATGCACTCCTTCAACACAGTATCCAGGATCTGTGTTGGACAAAGCCATTGTCCAGAAGTTGGGGTTTGAGAAGATCTTCAGATCTGGAGACATGATTTTGGCAGACAAAGGACACAAAAGACATTGCAAGAAACAGGATCCATGTTGCGAGGGCAAGTACTTGACTAAAAGATTTCAAAATCCTGAGATTCATTGTTATGCGGGTGAGTGAGGACCCAAAAGCGGTTTAACAGAAACAGAGTCTTTTAATGTCCAAACACAGGGAAGACATAAATCCTCTTCAGATGTATCGGTTGACAAAATAGACAACCCGCAGAGAGGGCGACAAATAAATCATAAAGTCCTCTGATCTTTACAGGAGAGTCCCCTTCTAGCAGCAGAGGAGAATAGCAGGGTTAGCGGCAACAGACTGCTGGTCTCTCCGGGTAGGCGCGGGTTGTAGAGGACAGAGGTACCTGATCACACGTAGCATCTGATGAAGAGGCAGATTACGACAGGACGGGACAAGGGTGAAGCAAACGAGAATCTGACAAAGACAGAAGCAGAAACAGAGAGAGAAATAGAGACCTAATCAGAGGGGAAAAAGGGAACAGGTGGGAGAGAGTAAACGAGGTAGTTAGAGGAGATGAGGAACAGCTGGGGGAAGGAAAGGGAGAGAAGGTAACCTAATACGACCAGCAGGGGGAAACGAAGTGAAGAGAAAGAACAGGAACAAGACATAACATGACAATACATGACAGTACCCCCACTCACCGATCGCCTCCTGGCGCACTCGAGGAGGAAACCTGGCGGCAACGGAGGAAATCATCGATCAGCGAACGGTCCAGCACGTCCGAGATGGAACCCAACTCCTTTCCTCAGGACCGTACCCCTCCCAATCCACTAGGTACTGATGACCACGGCCCCGAGGACGCATGTCCAAAATCTTACGGACCCTGTAGATAGGTGCGCCCTCGACAAGGATGGGGGAGACGAACGGGGCGCGAAGAAAGGGCTTAACACAGGAGACATGGAGACCGGGTGGACGCGACGAAGATGTCGCGGAAGAAGAAGTCGCACTGCGACAGGATTAATGACCTGAGAAATACGGAACGGACCAATGAACCGCGGGGTCAACTTGCGAAGCTGTCTTAAGGGGAAGGTTTTGAGTGGAGAGCCATACTCTCTGACCGCGACAATATCTAGGACTCTTAGTCCTACGCTTATTAGCGGCTCTCACAGTCTGTGCCCTATAACGGCAAAGTGCAGACCTGACCCTCTTCCAGGTGCACTCACAACGTTGGACAAAAGCCTGAGCGGAGGGGACGCTGGACTCGGCGAGCTGGGACGAGAACAGAGGAGGCTGGTACCCGAGGCTACTCTGAAAAGGAGATAGCCCGGTCGCAGACGAAGGAAGCGAGTTGTGAGCGTATTCTGCCCAGGGAGCTGTTCTGCCCAAGACGCAGGGTTACGAAAAGAAAGACTGCGTAAGATGCGACCAATAGTCTGATTGGCCCGTTCTGCTTGACCGTTAGACTGGGGGTGAAAACCGGAAGAGAGACTGACGGAAGCCCCAATCAAACGGCAAAACTCCCTCCAAAATTGAGACGTGAATTGCGGACCCCTGTCCGAAACGGCGTCTGACGGAAGGCCATGAATTCTGAAAACATTCTCAATGATGATTTGTGCCGTCTCTTTAGCAGAAGGAAGCTTAGCGAGGGAATAAAATGAGCCGCCTTAGAGAACCTATCGACAACCGTTAGAATAACAGTCTTCCCCGCTGACGAAGGCAGTCCGGTAATAAAGTCTAAGGCGATGTGAGACCATGGTCGAGAGGGAATGGAAGCGGTCTGAGACGGCCGGCAGGAGGGGAGTTACCGGACTTAGTCTGCGCGCAGTCCGAACAAGCAGCCACGAAACGGCGCGTGTCACGCTCCTGAGTGGGCCACCAAAAACGCTGGCGAATAGAAGCAAGCGTGCCCCGAACGCCGGGGTGGCCGGCTAACTTGGCAGAGTGAGCCCACTGAAGAACGGCCAGACGAGTAGGAACGGGAACGAAAAGAAGGTTCCTAGGACAAGCGCGCGCGACGGAGTGTGAGTGAGTGCTTGCTTTACCTGCCTCTCAATTCCCCAGACAGTCAACCCGACAACACGCCCCTCAGGAGAATCCCCTCGGGGTCGGTGGAGGCTACTGAAGAACTGAAGAGACGGGATAAAGCATCAGGCTTGGTGTTCTTAGAGCCCGGACGATAAGAAATAACGAACTCGAAACGAGCGAAAAACAGCGCCCAACGAGCCTGACGCGCATTAAGTCGTTTGGCAGAACGGATGTACTCAAGGTTCCTATGGTCAGTCCAAACGACAAAAGGAACGGTCGCCCCCTCCAACCACTGTCGCCATTCGCCTAGGGCTAAGCGGATGGCGAGCAGTTCAGCAATTTCCCACATCATAGTTACGTTCCGACGGCGACAGGCGATGAGAAAAATACGCGCAAGGGTGGACCTTGTCGTCAGAATGGGAGCGCTGGGAAAGAATGGCTCACACGCCCACCTCTGACGCGTCAACCTCGACAATGAACTGTCTAGAGACGTCAGGTGTAACAAGGATAGGTGCGGATGTAAAACGCTTCTTGAGGAGATCAAAAGCTCCCTGGGCAGAAACGGACCACTTAAAGCACGTCTTGACAGAAGTCAGGGCTGTGAGAGGAGCTGCCACCTGACCGAAATTACGGATGAAACGACGATAGAAATTTGGCAGACAAAGGACCGAAAAGCACTGCAGCTCGACACGTGACTTAGGGACGGGCCAATCGCTGACAGCTTGGACCTTAGCGGGATCCATCTTAATGCCTTCAGCGGAAATAACAGAACCGAGAAATGTGACGGAGGAGGCATAAAAAGAGCACTTCTCAGCCTTCACATAAAGACAATTCTCTAAAAGGCGCTGGAGGACACGTCGAACGTGCTGAACATGAATCTGGAGTGACGGTGAAAAAAAAGAAACAGGATATCGTCAAGGTAAACGAAAACAAAGATGTTCAGCATGTCTCTCAGTACATCATTCACTAATGCCTGAAAGACAGCTGGAGCGTTAGCGAGGCCGAACGGCAAAACCCGGCAAAACTCCGCCCTAACGGAGTGTTAAACGCCGTTTTCCACTCGTCCCCCTCCCTGATGCGCACGAGATGGTAAGCGTTACGAAGGTCCAACTTAGTGAAAAACCTGGCTCCCTGCAGGATCTCGAAGGCTGAAGACATAAGGGGAAGCGGATAACGATTCTTAACCGTTATGTCATTCAGCCCTCGATAATCCACGCAGGGGCGCAGGGTCCCGTCCTTTTTCTTAACAAAAAAAAACCCCGCTCCGGCGGGAGAGGAGAGGAAGGGACTACGGTACCGGCGTCGAGAGCTACAGACAAATAATCTTCGAGAGCCTTACGTTCGGGAGCCGACAGAGAGTATAGTCTACCCCCGGGGAGTGGTTCCCGGAAGGAGATCAATACTACAATCATACGACCGGTGCGGAGGAAGGGAGGTGGCCCTGGACCGACTGAATACCGTGCGCAGATCGTGATATTCCTCCGGCACCCCTGTCAAATCACCAGGCTCCTCCTGTGAAGAAGAGACAGAGGAAACAGGAGGGATAGCAGACATTAAACACTTCACATGACAAGAGACGTTCCAGGAGAGGATAGAATTACTAGACCAATTAATAGAAGGATTATGACACACTAGCCAGGGATGGCCCAAAACAACAGGTGTAAAAGGTGAACGAAAAATTTAAAAAAGAAATGGTTTCGCTATGATTACCAGAGACAGTGAGGGTTAAAGGTAGCGTTTCACGCTGAATCCTGGGGAGAGGACTACCATCCAAGGCGAACAAGGCCGTGGCTCCCTAACTGTCTGAGAGGAATGTCATGTTCCCGAGCCCAGGCTTCGTCCATAAAACAGCCCTCCGCCCCAGAGTCTATCAAGGCACTGCAGGAAGCTGCCGAACCGGTCCAGCGTAGATGGACCGACAAGGTAGTACAGGATCTTGAAGGAGAGACCTGAGTAGTAGCGCTCACCAGTAGCCCTCCGCTTACTGATGAGCTCTGGCTTTTACTGGACATGAAATGACAAAATGACCAGCGGAACCGCAATAGAGACAGAGGCGGTTGGTGATTCTCCGTTCCCTCTCCTTAGTCGAGATGCGAATACCCCCAGCTGCATAGGCTCAGCACCTGAGCCAGTGGAGGAAGATGGTAGTGATGCGGAGAGGGGGCAACGGATAACGCGAGCTCCCTTCCACGAGCTCGGTGACGAAGATCAACCCGTCGTTCTATGCGAATAGCGAGTTCAATCAAGGAATCCACGCTGGAAGGAACCTCCCGGGAGAGAGTCTCATCCTTTACCTCCGCGGAGACCCTCCAGAAAACGAGCGAGCAAAGCCGGCTCGTTCCAGTCACTGGAGGCAGCAAGAGTGCGAAACTCTATAGAGTAATCAGTTATGGATCGATTACCTTGACATAGGGAAGACAGGGCCCTGGAAGCTTCTTCCCCAAAAACAGAACGATCAAAAACCCGTATCATCTCCTCCTTAAAGTTCTGATACTGGTTAGTACACTCAGCCCTCGCCTCCCAGATTGCCGTGCCCCACTCACGAGCCCGTCCAGTAAGGAGAGATATGACGTGGCGATCGAGCTGTGTCCCTGGAGTACGTGTTGGGCTGGAGAGAAAACACAATATCACACTGGGTGAGGAACGAGCGGCATTCAGTGGGCTCCCCAGAGTAACACGGCGGGTTATTAATTCTGGGCTCCGGAGACTCGGAAGCCCTGGAAGTAGCCGGTGGATCGAGGCGGAGATGGTGAATATGTTTCGAGAGGTCGGAGACTTGGGCGGCCAGGGTCTCAACGGCATGTCGAGCAGCAGACAATTCCTGCTCGTGTCTCCTAGCATCGCTCCCTGGATCTCGACGGCTGAGTGGAGAGGATCCGAAGTCGCTGGGTCCATTCTTGGTCAGATTCTTCTGTTATGCGGGTGAGTGAGGACCCAAAAGCGGTTTAACAGAAACAGAGTCTTTTAATGTCCAAACACAGGGAAGACATAAATCCTCTTCAGATGTATCGGTTGACAAAATAGACAACCCGCAGAGAGGGCGACAAATACATCATAAAGTCCTCTGATCTTTACAGGAGAGTCCCCTTCTAGCAGCAGAGGAGAATAGCAGGGTTAGCGGCAACAGACTGCTGGTCTCTCCGGGTAGGCGCGGGTTGTAGAGGACAGAGGTACCTGATCACACGTAGCATCTGATGAAGAGGCAGATTACGACAGGACGGGACAAGGGTGAAGCAAACGAGAATCTGACAAAGACAGAAGCAGAAACAGAGAGAGAAATAGAGACCTAATCAGAGGGAAAAAAGGGAACAGGTGGGAGAGAGTAAACGAGGTAGTTAGAGGAGATGAGGAACAGCTGGGGGAAGGAAAGGGAGAGAAGGTAACCTAATACGACCAGCAGGGGGAAACGAAGTGAAGAGAAAGAACAGGAACAAGACATAACATGACAATACATGACATTCATCCCACCTTACCTGTGTTGTTATAGTAATGGGCTGGTGCAGACTTGCTGTGCACTTTTAAACTTCCAAGACCCACTCATCAGAGAAGTAGCTGTTGATTGGGAAACAAGAACAAACAATGAGGCTTGAGAATTGGGTGTTGAGGGACCACTTGTCACATTGTCCAAGGTCGGTTTGCACTATGATAAACAATGCATTTCCTGTCCATTTCCAGATGACATGGCTTTGAAAAAGACCCACCACTGACCAAATGTCTTTGTTTTCCAGTACAACAGGAGTGCATCCCTCAGGCCATCCGGTGCATGGACATCCTGTACCAGTGTGTGTGCCCTCAGGCCCCTACTCCACCACGACCACATATCTACAGTACACATATCTACTACATATATACAGTATGTTATCGTGTGTGTATGGATGTGTCTGTGCCTATCTTTGTGTTGCTTCACAGTCCCCTCTGTTCCATAAGGTGTATTTTCTGTGAAGAGACCTCTGGTGGCATGTCTTGTGGGGTATGCATGGGTGTCGGAGCTGCGCGCTAGTAGTTCAAACAGACAGCTCGGTGCATTCAACATGTCAATACCTCTCATAACCCTGTTCTGAGCTAACTGCAATTTATGTTAGGAGGCTTCCATTAAAGAACACCCTCTGTGTTCTGTTAGACAGGTAACTCTTTATGCACAATATAGCAGGGAGTGTAAAGCCATAACACAAGTTTTCCAGTAGCAGATTATGATCGATAATGTCAAAAGCCACAGTGTCTAACAAAACAGCCCACACAATCATTTTATCATCGTTTTCTCTCAGCCAATCATCAGTGTAAAATAGCATTGTATCTGGTCAAACACATTTGTTTCCAAAAGTTTACTAAGGGTTGGTAACAGGCTGATTGGTCGGCTATTTGAGCCAGTAAAGTGGCTTCACTATTCTTAGGGAGGGGAATGACTTTAGCTTCCCTCCAAGCCTGGGGTAACATACTTTCTAGTAGGCTTAAAAATATGTCAAATAGAAATGGCAATATTGTCTGCTATTATCCTCAGTAATTTTCTGTCCAAGTTGTCAGACCCCGGTGGTTTGTCATTGTTGATAGACAACAATAATTGTTTCACCTCTTCCACACTCTACAGAATTCAAAATTGCAATGCTTGTCTTTCAAAATTTGGTCAGATTTACTTGGATGTGTAGTGTCAGTGTTTGTTGCTGGCATGTCTTGCCTAAGTTTGCTCATCTAGTCAATGAAAAAAATCATTAAAGTAGTTGGCAATATCAGTTGGTTTTGTGAGGAATCTGATTCAATGAATGATGGAGCTGAATTAGCTTCTTTTTTTCCAAAAATGTCATTTTAAGGTGCTCCAAAACTTTTTACTATCATTCTTTGTCATTTATCTTTGTTTCATTGTGTAGTTTCTTCTTTTTATTCAATTTAGTCACGTGATTTCTCAATTTGCAATATGTTTGCCAATCTGTTGTGCAGCCAGACTTATTTGCCTTTCCTTTTCCTTTTGCCTCATCGCTCTCAACCATACAACTTTTCAATTCCTCATCAATCCACGGGGATTTAACACTTTTTACAGTCATTTTCTTAAGGTGCATGCTTATTAGTAACTGTAATAAGAAATGTCATAAATTTCAGGCAGTGTCTGTTTGCTCCTCATTACACACCATCAACAAACAAATATTATTTACATCAACAACATAGGAATCACTACAAAATTAATTGTATGACCTCTTACACAGTATATTAGACCCAGCCTTTGGAACTTTGATTTTCCTAAATATGGCTACTATGTTGTGATCACAACATCCGATGGATGTGGATACTGCTTTCAAGCTAATTTCTGCAGCATTAGTAAAGATGTGATCATTACATGTTGTTGATTTTATTCTGTGGTGGTTAATTTGTATTATCAAATGAGGAGAGACAAACTTATCACACAAGTCAGAGTTATACTTAAACTGAATCTTTAGTAGTGAGAGAATCTTTTTTGTTGAAAGCCCCGAGACAAAAGTACAAAGGTCTTTTATAGCCAAGATACACCCCTTTCAACCTACATGACGAACAACAGATATATAGAATGGGTCACAAGGTTAAGATCTGTATGAAAGATACCTATAATACATAGCAGACAGTATCTGCTGTGTCAACAGTTTTCATTGTATAGACCAGTGTCTGGCCCTCTGACTCCAAACTGGAACCATCTCTCCCTGGTACGGTATAAACAGAAAACATTAACCCATGCTCTGGAATGCTCTTTAGGTGTTATCACCCAAACGACATGGTAAATCTCCTGTCAGTGTTATCTCCCAGAGGCCCATCCTCAGTAGAACACACACAATAGTTAAGAATACTCTATTCGGTTAAATAAACAACCATTTGATGCAATAAAAGTATTAGAACATAATCTTGCTCTCACAATTCCTAGGCTGTTTATTCATGTGCTGTTTAACTACCCTGGTAGGTTGACTGATAACCTGAACAAGGTTGCAGCCACTGGTAACAGTTTGAAGCTTTTTCTTGAGTGGGCAGCTTGATGAAAGCCAGCCAATATTTAAATCACCCAGAAAATATACTTCTCTGTTGATATCACATACATTATCAAGTATTTCACACATATTATCCAGATACTGATTGTTAGCACTTGGCGGTCTATAGCAGCTTCCTAACCAGAATGTGCTTTAGGTGAGACAGGTGAACCTATACCATATTACTTCAACAGTATTTAACATGAGATCCTCTCTAATCTTTACAGGAATATAGTTCTGAATATAAACAGCAACACCTCCAACATTGGCATTTCTATATTTTCTGTAAATGTTATAACCTTGTATTGCTACAACTGTATCGTCAAAGGTATTATCTAAGTGAGTTCCAGAGATCAGAATAGGAATGTCATCGGTTACAAGCAAGTTATTGATTTCATGGACCTTGTTTCTTAAGCTACATATGTTAACTTTTGGATGCTTATTTTTATTGCTTTACTGGGAACATTAAACAGAAGTAGAGATGCTCATGTTATTTATGTTAGTGCAGTGTGAGGCATTCAGGACAGTTAGAAGGACGTTGTGTCGACCAACACCCCTGGTGTAATGTACATTTGCTGAAGCATTATGACAACAATGTGTCACAATGGTAGGTATTAACTGAGCTGGGCTTGGGACATTGTTAAGTCATTGTCTCAACGCAGCCTTATAATGCCGTGAAAGGATCCAGGATCTTAAATGATTTGGTTGGATCCCACCCTCCTTATGAAACATGTTTTGTTTCCAAAAGGTATCGAAATTGTCAACAAAAGTTACGCCCATTGAGCTGAAATGATCAGGTAGCCAGCTGTGAAGAGAAAGAATCTTGCTAATGCGTTCAATACCACGATCCAAAGTGGACACAGGGACTTATAGTGGTCCTCTCTCCTTTTAACGCTCTTACGCTCATCCTTGGAAAAATGTCATAAGGTTTGAAATAGACACCAAAGTTGACATACTTTACAAACAATTATCTAGGCTAAGTATAACAAAATACTTTTTTGATCTACTGCTCTGCTCACTAGCTAGCTAAAGTGTAGTCAGTGGCGAGCTAAAATAGAGAAAGGGAACGTAAGAAGTTCAACACTTTATTCAATTACTTTCAATACAGCGCATGGATTCATCATGTTCCCCTAACCCCAGCAGGGGAGCCAGTGTTCCATAATGGCGCTCCTGCCCTGGACCCTCTCCTAGCTGGACTCGTGTCAGCCTTCATCGTCACTGCAGCCATCATCACCCTGCTCCTTTTCATTAAACTGCAATGACGGGCTGAGTTCCACATGCTCCAGGACCTGCCTATGGTGAGACAGTAGAACACAAGTGGTTAGGTGAAGAGCTAGTGTAACGCTTAACCTCTTCAGTCGACCCTCTACTTTTTAAACATTTTGTTAAAAATCGCGCAACATTTCAGCGCCCTGCTACTCATGCCAGGAATATAGTACGTTCATATGGTTAGAATGTGTGGATAGGAAACCCTCGGACGTTTTTAAAACTGGTTAAATCACGACTGTGGCTATTACATAATGTGCGTTACATCGGAAAGCGCAGGAAAACCTGATCACAGAAAATGGAAATAAATATCCTTGCGCCACTTCCAGCAATTGTTAACAGTGAGCCGAATTAGATAAGACCGAGCATTCAACTCCCACAGCATCCCCATGTTGTCTAGAGTCTTGTGAATTGAATCATCTTTGATTCTTGGTTGAACCGAAAGAGGGGCACCACTTACCTCCTGTCTCCGCCCAGATCATTCCGGAAGAGCTCTCTCCTGAAATTTTTTCCAAGACGACAGCTAATGATTTCTACATCGCCTATGGATGATTTTTATCGCTTATTAACGTTTACTAATACCTAAAGTAGCATTACAAACGTATTTCGAAGTGTTTTGTGAAAGTTTATCGTCTACTTTTTGAATTTTAAAAAATGACGTTACGTTGTGAAATCGCTGTTTTTTTCGTTTATCACACAGTCTACATATAACGATATCTTGGCTTTATATGGCCCGATTTAATCGAAATAAAGACCATCTAGGAGTGCCAACAAAGAAGATGGTGAAAGGTAATGACTGTTTTCTATTTTATTGTGCGGTTTGTGTAACGCCGGAAATGCTAATTATTTTGTTTACGTCCCCTGCTGTGCTTTTCTGTTGTAGTGTATTGGTGCATGCTATCAGATAATAGCTTCTCATGCTGTCGCCGAAAAGCATTTTAAAAATCTGACTTGTTGCCTGGATTCACAACGAGTGTAGCTTTAATTTGATACCCTGCATGTGTATTTTAATGAACTTTTGAGTTTTAACTAATACTATTAGCATTTAGCGTAGCGCATTTGCATTTCCAGAGCTCTAGTTGGGACGCAAGCGTCCCAAGTAGAGGCAAGAGGTTAACAGTAATGAGACCTGAAGACTTGTGATAGCGTTAGTCTTGTTTTGTGAGCTATTACACTAAGTAGGCATTGTTAGCATTTACTTTACTTTACTGTCACCTGGACCAGTGCTAACCGTTCAGCGTTTACTCGTGTTCCTACTGATATCCTGTTGCGTTTTCCCCTGTTTAAGATGATATGATGGAGGATACTCCCCTGTCCATGTGCAGCCTCTGATGAAGACCGAGAGGACACAGTCTGACCTGATGGAACAGCCAAACGGACCCCCCCAGACCCTCTGCCTCTGACCAGGTGGAACAGCTAGAACCCCACAGACCCTCTCTTTCTGAACTGGGGCTGCGTATCTACAGTCCAACCTGATCTATTCTCCTTCTCCCCTGTCCTCGTCTCCTTTCCTTTATCTGCACTGACATGAGAGAAATGGACTGGTGAAAGCCAGTCCCTGGTAGGCATCCTCCATATTGCTTATATTGAGCCTGTGATTTCAGATCAGTGCAGATGGAGAATGGGGTAGAGGGAGGCGCCATTTTAGACCATTGAGATGCAACCTTGGCGTTCCTTCTCCACCTTTGTGTCCGTGCGCAACAGTAGGGTTCTGAGTGTGAACAGCTCTCCTCTTGACCTGTGTGGATCCCAGGTTCCATCAGCAGCACTCCCACTTTTACATTCTACATTCTAGGGTGCACTTTCAGTCAGCTGTGGTTTGGTTGAGTGGTCAGTAACGAAGGATCATCTCTCAACACCAGTTAGAGCCTGGTAGGCTCCTTGTGGCTGGCTATAGTGTCGTACAGTACGGTTGCACGAGTTCCTCTCTAAAGGTCCTGCTTGTTATTGTTCATTTTACAAATCTTCTCGTTTATTTATTGGGAGACATGTCTCTAGTGCTTTTAGCTCAGTGGGCTAACACAGCCTTGTGGCGTGCAGACAGCCTGGGTTCAAACCTGGTCAGTCACACTTGTAAAAGGGGGAGGGGTCTTTGTCTGAGTATCTTTAGTACCTTTTATAGAGCTTTAATGGACTCTCTTCATCGCCACCAGAGATATAGACAGAGTGCAAGTCAATACAAGGGAAACTCCTCCATGTTAGCTCAAAACATTTCATGCTAGTTAAAATTCTACATTTCAAAGCAAGCGTTCTTAACTCTGAGACTGGGTTGTCCATCACTGTAGTTCTCACAGCCAGGCCCAGATCTATGCTCTTACATGTCTGGGTCTTAGTCAGGAAGAGCCTTGGGAAGATTCAACAGAAGAGACTTCACTGGTGACATGACTGTTTCCAGCTGAATTTGAGCAGTTGTCTTTCAATACAATTCACTCCTTGTTTTAATCATGTAACCTCATCGCACGAGGGTAACTTGTTGCCCAATATGTTAAGTCAGTCAGTGCTATAGCCACTACCATTAGTAGTCCTTTTACTGTCTCAAGGGAAGGGAACTCCATGAACACACACATGGTAAATGTATCACACAAGTTCAGAGAGAAACTCTTATGTAAAGCTTTTATGAGGATAATGCTCTATTAATGTGAAGATAATACTGTGTGTGTGTGTGTGTGTGTGTGTGTGTGTGTGTTAGACACAAAGGAAAGAAGAACACCCCCCACACATTCCTTCCTTCCCTACCCCCACCTTATTGGGGAGACTAGCTGTATGTGTCACAAAGCAGGATCAAAGAGAGCCAGAAAACTCTCCTAAATATTCTGAAATAACTTCATATTTCGGACTTAAGCCACTGGTAGATAAACCTTGGACAGGTGGATACTGATAGATAGAAATAGACATGGTTTAACTGACTCAACACTCACAACAGCACATACAAGTTTACCTTTTTTGAACTAATTAGCAATAGTTATTTATATTTCTGATTGTTTATCAAAGTTAGCTAACTTAGAGTTCCTGCTTGGGATATACCGCCCTGTAGTTGACAGATTTGTTGGTTGCAGACCAACAAGTCAAGGGGTTTGTTGTCGTGCCACTCATCTGTATCAACGGGACTAAAGTCATAGTTGAAACCAAGTGGTTCTATTTGAGTTGAGTTGAATGGTAGTTCATTTGCACCCCTGTATTAGTAGCTCCATATATGAAGTGCCAAAAAGCAGGTTAAAGAGAAACAGAGGGTTAAACCACTCAGGTGAGTTTGTGTGTTTGTATTTTGCCTGCTGTGCATGTTGTAAAAGTAGGTGTGTTGTCTCTCCTTGAGAATCAGACTCCTGATCTCGTCCTTCAGCTCTGATACAGATGCCCTGCAGGACACACAGAGATAGCATTATTACACACGAACACACACCTGATCTGCTCAGAGTGTGTATATTGAAAGACAGTTGGTCAGGTCAAAGCCGTGGTTTCTGTAGCTCTGTCAGTTCCTCTAGTGTCTGGCGAAAGATACTTTTTAGAGGTTAGGGGTCAGGAGTCACTCAAATTACCTTCATCCATTCTTTTATTATTCATTTGTTCATTCATTCATACCTTGCAGCTGCGTTCATACTGCCCCCTCAACTCTTTGGCCTCCGACTGCTGAAGAAACATGTCCTCCTCGTGCCTCCCTGTCACACGCATACTGTAAGATGAAACAGAAGGAGTAGGTGTAAGCAAGACTGTGCTTGCCCTCCTTACAGAGACCAGCGCTGAGTCTGAGATGTGTAGTCCTGCAAAAACAACCTGAGAACAGAGTTTGAGTGTGTCCACCTCTCTCCTCAGATGATCCAACTACTCCCTTTGCAGTTTAGATGTGGTGTTGGAGGGCCAGTAGGAGGCACCCTTTCCTCTGGTCCATTTAAAAAAAATCCCAATGCCCCAGGGCAGTGATTGTGGACATTGCCCTGTGTAGGGTGCTATCTTTCGGATGGGACGTTAAACAGATGTCCTGACTCTCTGTGGTTACTAAAGATTCCATGGCACTTATCGTAAGAGTAGCGGTGTTAAACCCTGGATAAGTTCCCAATATGGTCTTCATACTGTACTGTCATGGCCACCTAATCATCCCCAGCTTACAATTGGCTGATTCATCCCCCCTCCTCTCCCCTGTAACTGTTCCCCAGGTCGTTGCTGTAAATGAGAAAGTGTTCTCAGTCAACTTACCTAGTAAAATAAATAAAATAAAAAGAGCTGAAACTGAAAATGACAACGATCAACGAAATGGTATGGTTCCACACGAAGGGCTAATGGTTGATTTAGGATTGGGTCGGGGTACATATCATCTTTCTTCCAGGTTACCTAGTGGGCTCTGGTGATATGCCTTCTCAAAGTGCTGAGCTCACGGCCCACCTCTCTCCTCCATTGCTCTCTCCTCCTTCTCTCCACTCCCGAACTCACCGGCCCTGAACGTCTCCTCTCTCCATCCCTCTCGCCATCCTGCTCTTTCTCCGTCGCCTGCTCTCACAGCCAGTGAATCTCAACTGTGAGAGATAAAAGAATAACACATCTACAATATTCATTCAATAAATCTATTAATATTTGTTGCTATATTCCTGTGTTGTCATTTATAGGTACCTTGTAAGGCCTGTATGTGGCACTGCTGAGTGTCTCTCTGTCCATGTCATGAAGACTCTTGAGTCAGAGACTCTAGGGCATGGAAACCATTACAACAGGAAGAAGAGGAAGAAGAAATGACTTCAAATGTATTGATATTTAGGCACCTTTTAAGTATGTAATAAAAAGGATTATTTCATGTAAATATATACACTCGCATGCACACACAACACACACACGGACCTGGATCTGCAGTTGTGATTGGACGGCTGCCAGGTCTGCCCACTGCATCATGGAGGGTGAGAACAGAGGTGGAGGGATGGGGGAGACTAGAGATATATAATGCCAAGTACAGTATGTATAATTATGTTATAGTGCCATCTACTGGTTACTCACCCTCATCTTGGCCATGCTGCCATCAGCTGCTGAGAGAATGGAACTCAGCTGGTTGTCCCAGTTCATCTCATGGCTGCTCTACACAAACCATAGGACAATGGTACCAAAAGGTCCGAGCCTTTATGGCACAGGAGTTAGTGCACTTATCCTCTAGCTCCAGGCTCTCTGGTAGCCTGGCTCATGTGACTCACAGGGCAGGGAGAGCTGTGAACACACTGGTCTAGAAAGGATGATGTTAGTCAAGCAATATTCGCTCAGAAATTGTGTGCCGGTTTTGATTGGCTCTCTCATATTTATTTCCCCTTGGGTGTTGAGACCTCTCGTTGTTTGGATTTGAAAATCCAACCATTTTAATGGAACGGGGCAGCGCTCTGGGCTGGTGTGTGGCTGTGCTTGTGGATGTTTGAATGAGAAAGACAGAGACGACAACCAGTAAAAGGACAGCCTCCTACAGTAGTGACGCATTTGACATCATCAAAGAGCCATTCCAGACTCTGAAGTCAGGAGGACTTCAAGAGTTAGGTGTTAGCGACACTAGGCTCTCTGGTTCATGCTCTGCTCAAACTGTCCCTCTAAATCACTGCACTCTCATGTATTCATATATGTGCCCACATTTTCAAAGAATTTGGGGACATAGGACAATGGGGGAGGCTTGAAGCCGAAGAACACCATCCCAACCGTGAAGCACGGTGTGGCAGCATCATGTTGTGGGGGTGCTTTGCTGCAGGAGGGACTGGTGCACTTCACAAAATAGATGGCATCATGAGGGAAGAAAAATGATGTGGATTTATTGAAGCAACACCTCAAGACATCAGTTAGGAAGCTAAAGCTTGGTTGCAAATGGGTCTTCTAAATGGACAATGACCCCAAGCATACTTCCAAAGTTGTGGCAAAATGGCTTAAGGACAACAAAGTCAAAGCATTGGAGTGGCCATCACAAAGCACTGACCTCAATCCTATAGAAAATTTGTGGGCAGAACTGAAAAAGCGTGAGGGAGCAAGGAGGCCTACAAACCTGACTCAGTTACACCAGCTCTGTCAGGAGGAATGGGCCAAAATTCACCCAACTTATTGTGGGAAGATTGTGGAAGGCTACCCGAAATGTTTGACCCAAGTTAAACAATTTAAAGGCAATGCTACCAAATACTAATTGAGTGTATGCAAACTTCTGACCCACTGGGAATGTGATGAAAGAAATTAAAGCTGAAAAAAATATTTTTTTCTACTATAGTTCTGACATTTCACATTCTTAAAATAAAGTGGTGATCCTAACTGACCTAAGACAGGGAATATTTACTAGGATTAAATGTCATGAATTGTGAAAAACTGAGTTTAAATGTATCTGGCTAAGGTGTATGTAAATTTAAGACTTCAACTTGTGTTAGCATTTAGCAGTCACTTCTTTTAAACGTGAAATGGGGCTATGTCTTAATGTTGTACAGCGAAAACAGCCAATACTGCATAATCAAATCGGACTTTAGTAACGACATCGTGGGCCTGTTACAATACATCAGGGCTAGGCAACCTTGTTCCTAGAGTGCCGCAGGTACTGCAGGATTTTGTTCCAACTAGACACCATACCTGACCAACTGATCTATCTGAACAGTTTTATGATTCCCTAAATTCAACACACCTGGTCTTCCATCTTGGTTAAATCAAAAAACATTAAGTGCCTGCGAGGCTTCAGGACCAGGGTTGCTTATCCCTGTAATACATGACGGAATTGATAAACATCCACTTTGTCAGATTAGATTTGTTGAATGTGCGCCAATCCGCCGTCTTTCTTTTATCCCCCACGGTCTGCGTTCCATTGACCTCTCTACCGCGCCTATGGTTTGATGAGCATGGAAACAATTTACTGTAAACCATATGCCATGGGTAAATGGGTAAATCAAACCTGACCAAAACAATAGAATTGATATGGAAATGCTTGGGGGAAGGATCCTGAATCTCCTCATTGCCCCCAGTAAAATGTGAAGACATTTAATATTTTTTTATATGTGTATTTCACACTATTTTGAGGTAAAAATATGAGTATACTGCTTGTATGGAAGTCAACCCCACATTATCAGCAACCAACACTCCTGTGTTCCAATGGCATGTTGTGTTAGCTAATCCAAGTTTATCATTTTAAAAGGCTAATTGATCATTAGAAAACCCTTTTGCAATTATGTTAGCACAGCTGAAAACTGTAGTTCTGATTAAAGAAGCAATAAAACTGGCTTTCTTTAGACTAGTTGAGAATCTGGAGCATCAGCATTTGTGGGTTCGATTATATGCTTAAAATGGCCAGAAACAAAGAACTTTCTTCTGAAACTCGTCAGTCTATTCTTGTTCTGAGAAATTAAGGCTATTCCATGCGAGAAATTGCCAAGAAACTGAATATCTCGTACAATGCTGTGTACTACTCCCTTCACAGAACAGCGCAAACTGGCTTTAGTCGAACATTCATCTGTGTGACCTACAAATACAGCGAATTCAGAAATATTGGTAATATTTCCAAATACATAACCAATATTGAGTAGGTGATTGAAACAGCATAATCTAGATTTGACAAGTTTGACTCCTGACAATGTTATTCGTACACCACTGCCTATTTGGTTCCTTCAAATGTTTACATCAACATCTGTTGTGGTTCCAGGTTAAATATAATTTATTTTACCGCATGGTGACGGTGTGCTAAATTGGAGGAAGAAATATATCATCTTTACCCACTATTTTCTGTATTCACAGCTATTCAGCTCCAGTACATTCATGTATACTCATGCAGTATGACTTCAACATCCCCAACTCATTTTACCCCAAGCTCTAGTGTGTGGCCCACCGAGGTTGCTATCCCAAGAAAGGGCACAGGTACCGACAGCTGAATATGACATCATTGACTAGAAACAAGTGTGTTTCTAGCCAATGAAGTACAGCAAATTTGATTACGGTAAGACATTTTTGGGGGATATGAGCCTAAAAAGAGTACCTTGGTATTTGTTCTTAGTCCAGATTTATGTAAAATTCTGAAGGAATTATTTTCTGACATTTTGTGCTAGTCCAATTATGTCTATCTTTTTTGTGCCTCTTTTGTTCCTGTAGATCTCTGGTCTTCTGTATAAACATTTGGTGAGTCCCCTCCAGGCCAAGAGCTGGGGCCGGATGCACCATTTGCCCACAATGTGTATGTTGTGATAATGCTGCAGCTCCCCTCGGTTAAGTTGTATAGCATCACCGTGGATCACTGCAAGTGGTGTGTGTGACAACGGCTGTAACAATACAGAGGCGGATGCAAGATGCAAGCAATGATGGTTTAATGAATACAGGTTACAGCAGCAACAGGACAGACAGACTGTACTCAGACGGAATCCGACCCAGGGACTAGGGCGCATCCTCCTATGTGAGCGTGCTGAGAAACCCAGGGGAGAGTGTCCGGATGGGTAGGAAGGAGCACAGCAGAAAATCCACACAAGGGCGGCGAGAGATGAGTACGGACACACGACACAACCTCAGGGAAGTAACAACGATCTGACAACAAGAAACACTGGTTACAGAACATATAAAGGGAAGATAAGTGATTCCAGCTGGCGCAGACAATCAGGCAGAGATTGGGAACCACGCCCACACAAACACGGAGAGAGAGAGAGAGAGAGAGAGAGAAAAAAAGGAAAAGGAGGCAGTGGATTCATGAACCGCGACAATACCCCCCCAGGAACGCCTCTTGGCGTTCCAGGCGAATTACCTGTCGATTGAAATCATCGATAAGGGAGTGATCCAGAATGTCCCTAGCAGGTACCCAACTTCTCTCCTCCGGGCCGTAACCCTCCCAGTCCACCAGGTACTGGAATCCGCGTCCCCTCCTTCTAGAGTCCAAAATACGATTGACAGAAAAGGTGGGTTCCCCATCAACAAGTCGTGGCGGCGGGGAACCGGGACCGGTGGGTTAATGCGTGCCTGAAACACAGGTTTTATTTTAGACACATGAAAGGTAGGATGAATTCTCCTATACGCCGGAGGAAGCTGGAGCCGGACCGCCACCGGACTAATGATCCTGGTGACTTTGAACGGGCCGATAAATTTGGGGGCAAGCTTGTTCGAAACGGATCGGAGTGGAATGTTCTTAGTAGAAAGCCACACTCTTTGGCCAACGACGTATACCGGAGGCTTCGACCGGTGGCGATCGGCCCTTTAGTCTTGGTGCGCGCCCCCACCCGGAGAAGAGTCTCACGGGCTCTGCTCCATGCGTGACGGCACCTCTGGATGAAAGCGTGAGCGGAGGGAACAGACACCTCGGACTCCGTACTGGGAAAGATAGGTGGCTGGTAACCTAAACTACACTCAAACGGAGAGAGACCCGTGGCTGCCACTGGCAACGAATTGTGAGCGTACTCAACCATAGAGAGTTGTTGACTCCAGGAAGAGGATTCTTAGAAACCAAACATCGCAACACTCTCTCCAAATCTTGGTTGGCCCTCCGCTTGACCGTTGCTCTGGGGATGAAACCCTGAAGACAGGCTGACACTCACTCCCAGTAACCTACAAAACTCTTGCCAAAACTTGGACACAAATTGGGGCCCCCTGTCAGAAACTACGTCCATCGGCAGACCATGTAAGCGAAAGACGTGATCCACGACAGTTACCGCTGTCTCCTTGGCAGATGGTAATTTAGGCAAGGGAATAAAATGAGCCGCCTTCGAGAACCGGTCCACCACGGTCAAAACAACCGTCTTGCCCTGGGAGGGCGGGAGGGCGGTAACAAAATCTAGCGCGATGTGGGACCAGGGTCTCGAAGGGACCGACAGCGGTTTGAGTAACCCATCTGGGGGTCGATTAGAAGTCTTCCCAGTGGCACAAACCGAGCAAGCCAAGACAAAACTGTGAATGTCACGAGCCATCAGTGGCCACCAAAAGCGTTGCTTAACCAAAAGCTAGTGCGACTGACTCCTGGATGACACGCTACGTTGGAGCAATGCCCCCACCGAATAACATCGGACCGACACCCCTCCGGCACAAACAACCGATTAGGCGGGCAACCGGGCGGAGGCGTACCCCTTCTAAGGCCGTTTTGACCCTCGATTCAACCTCCCATGTGAGTGTGGAGACCACTAGGGTCCCGGGTAGGATGCACTCGGGAGTTGATGGGCGTTCGGAATGGTCAAAAATGCGAAAAGGGAATCGGGTTTGACATTCTTGGAACCCGGGCGATACGAGAGAGAGAAGTCAAAACGTCCGAAAAGAGTGCCCACCGCGCCTGCCTGGAGTTGAGTCGCTTGGCGGTTCTGATATATTCCAAATTTTTGTGATCGGTCCAAACTATAAAAGGTACCCCGAACCCTCTAACCAATGGCGCCACTCCTCCAGTGCTAACTTCACTGCCAACAACTCTCTGTTGCCAATGTCGTAGTTGCGTTCCGCAGGTGATAACCGATGGGAAAGGAACGCGCAAGGGTGCATCTTGTCGTCAGAAGAGGAACGTTGGGAAAGTACCGCACCTACCCCCACCTCTGAAGCGTCCACCTCCACCACGAACTGACGCGAGGGATCGGGAGCTATGAGGATGGGAGCCGAAACAAAGCGGCTCTTGAGTTTGACGAATGCAGCCTCGGCTGTATCGGACCACCTGAACGTCACTCTGGGGGAGGTTAAGGCGGTAAGAGGAGCGACTATCTGGCTAAAGTTGCGAACGAAACGCCGGTAGAAATTGGCGAATCCCAGAAACCTCTGTAGGGCCTTACGGGAATCTGGGCTTGGCCAATCCACCACAGCCTTAACCTTGTCAGGATCCATGCGAATACCTTCAGTCGAGACGATGTAACCTAGGAATGGAACGGATTGTGCATGAAAAATGCATTTCTCCGCCTTGACAAAAAGTCCATTCTCCAACAACCTCTGAAGCACTCGTCTGACGTGCTGAACGTGTTCCTGGAGAGAAGAAGAAAAATCAGTATGTCATCCAGGTAAACATATATGAACTGATCAATCATATCTCTCAGCACGTCATTTACGAGTGCCTGGAAAACCGCTGGGGAGTTGGATAGCCCAAAAGGCATGACCAAATATTCGAAGTGCCCTCTGGGGTGTTAAACGCGGTCTTCCATTCGTCCCCCCTTATGCGAACCAAATGATATGCATTACGAAATCAACTTAGTGAACACGGATGCTCCCTGTAACCTTTCAAAGGCTGAGGACATCAACGGTAAGGGATAGGTATTTTTCACTGTGATGTTATTCAACCCACGGTAATCAATGCAAGGACGCAGAGATCCGTCCTTCTTCTCCACAAAGAAGAACCCCGCCCCCGCTGGAGAAGAGGAAGGACGAATGAATCCAGATGCCAGAGAACCAGAGATGTATCTCTCCATAGCCTCCCTCTCAGGAACAGAGAGTGAATAGAACTTGCCTTTAGGCGGAGACTCACCTGGCAATAATTCTATTGCACAGTCATAGGGACGATGCGGAGGAAGAGAAGCAGCACGGGACTTACTGAACACCTCCTTCAGGTCGAGGTATTCAACGGGCACGTTAGACAAATCCACCGCCTCCTCTAGAAACACAGAATCAGACACAGACGAACAAGCAGACACTAAACAGGACTCAAGACATTTGTTACTCCACATGGATATAGAATTATGACCCCAGTCAACTCTGGGGTTGTGTTGGGTGAGCCAAGGGTGGCCGAGAACTAATGCAAGGGGTGAGTCCATGAGTAGAAATGATAGTGTCTCAGTGTGATTGCCAGAAGTGATGAGTGTGATAGGTTCAGTGGTGTGAGAAATGTTGGGTAGTTCTTGACCATTGAGAGCGTTGACGGATATCTTGTGCGTGAGTGAGGTGATAGGAATCTGGAGTTTGTGAGCGAGCTTGAAGTCCATGAAATTACCCTCTGCTCCTGAGTCCAGTAAGGCTTGGGTGTCGTGCGTGTGGTTGGCCCATCTTAGTCTTACCGGGAGGAGAGTAGATGATGAGGTCTTCTCTGTGGTGACACCACCCGATAGTAGCCTCATTCTTACTACCGGGCCTAATCTTTTACCGGGCAGGAGTGGATAAAGTGGCCCGCTCTACCACAGTAGAGACAGAGTCCTTGGGATCTCCGCCTCTCCTCTCTTCCCGGGAGAGGCGAGCTCTCCCAGCTGCATGGGTTCGTGAGCGGAGGTTGAACTGGCCGTGTTCCCGCCGCTGGCATGCCAGCCCTCCGTGTCGTTATACGGTCTGTTAGGGCATGCTCGGCGGCCAACACGACTCAGACGAGCGTCGACCCTCAAGGCTAGTTCCACTAGTCCATTTAAACTCCTGGGAAGGTCCAGAACATAAATCTCCTTCTGGATCCGGTCCTCCAGCCCATGCAGGAACATGTCCCACTGCGCCTCCTCGTTCCACTGACACTCTGCGGCCAGAGTGCGGAATTGGATGGAGTATTCCGATACTGAACGGTCTCCTTGGCGAAGGTCAGCGAGTAGTCTGGCCGCCTCCTACCCGCCACGGCCCGATCGAAGACCCTTCTCATCTCCTCGGAGAGTGTCTGGAAAGAGGTGCAGCATGGGTCCTGGTTCGCCCACACCCGTTCCCCAAAGAGCCGCTTTGCCTGATAGCAGTGTGAGTACGAATGCTACCTTAGACTGTTCACGGTTGAAGGTCCGTGGCTGCAACGAGAAATGCATGGAACATCTCGTAAGAAAAGCTCTGCAATAGTCAGGATCACCTGAATAACCCTCTGGTGTCGGTAGCCGTGGCTCTAGCTGGGAATCCGGCTCTGGCGGGGCGGGTTGAACTGCCGGTGTAGGTGGCGCAGCGAGACCCCTCAGATGTTGTAATTGTTGGGTCAGCTGGGATACCTGCGTCGCAATGGCTTGTACTTCCCGACCTGTGCTGGAGATGTTCTCCTCTTGTTGATCCATTCTCGTGATACTACGGAAATGAATTCGGTCAGACTCGTTGAACTCGCTGCATCCATGGTCTGGTCAGATCGTTCTGTAACAATACAGAGGCGGATGCAAGATGCAAGCAACGATGGTTTAATGAATACAGGTTACAGCAGCAACAGGACAGACAGACTGTACTCAGACGGAATCCGACCCAGGGACTAGGGCGCATCCTCCTATGTGAGCGTGCTGAGAAACCCAGGGGAGAGTGTCCGGATGGGTAGGAAGGAGCACAGCAGAAAATCCACACAAGGGCGGCGAGAGATGAGTACGGACACACGACACAACCTCAGGGAAGTAACAACGATCTGACAACAAGAAACACTGGTTACAGAACATATAAAGGGAAGATAAGTGATTCCAGCTGGCGCAGACAATCAGGCCGAGATTGGGAACCACGCCCACACAAACACGGGAGAGAGAGAGAGAGAGAGAGAGAGAGAGAGAAAAGGAAAAGGAGGCAGTGGATTCATGAACCGCGACAACGGCGGGCGCCAAGTATCACTGGACCTGTTTTGCAGACATGAACAGAGGTTAGCCAGGAGAGCAGAGGTGGAGGGGCCATGTGCAAAGAGAACCAAGCTGTGTGGAAGACTTTTAACAATGTTGTTGGTCGTCAAGAGTCATGCCTTTAGAAGAGTTGCATGTCGATCTCTCCTGTAATTGTGTCATTAAATAAGAAACGGCGGCTGCTGAAAACATTATACCCTTAGCAGTCTCTATGTTTAGTTGGTTAGGTGTAGAAGCACAGTACTAATGCTCTCAGGAAATCAGACACTAAAATGTAAGAATTTCTATGGATTTATAGACAGGACATGCATAACTGTCTTCATTGTATCAAATCATTTGTTTTGTTTCTCACTTACCAACCATCATGTCACAATACTTGTAAACAGTCATTTGTATTGTTATGTGTAAGCAATTGCACTAACTTCAAGAGCCCTATCATTCTCAACTGCCTAGTTGCCACAGTAGGAAATTTGCCGTGAATAAAATAGAACGTGAAATATTATCAATGAAAAAAGCTCCCGTCTGTATGTCTCCATCATATGCCCAAATATAAGGTTTTATTTCTCAATTGTTTATAAACATCAATTATGTAAACGTCAATGTCATGTGATTAACTATCTGTTGGATGTCATGGATTGTTAGTCCTTGCATGTACAGTACACTGATTGTACAAAAGAGCCTAACCTGTTTTGAGCCCAACATTTTTAGTCTGATGACTCGTTGCTTGTTGGAGTACGTTGTTTTTTGGATAAGGATGTTTATTCGGGAAACCCTGGTGAAGTCACGAGGATGGTTGAAGAAAGCTTTGGTAAACGTGAATGCAGTCAAAGTAAACAGGAGTGGCATGATGTTTATAGCGTGTGTGTCTAAAGAGCAACAGGAGCGCGCATTGTGGTTCGCGGAATTATCGACGCATGAAGTGGACAGCTTTGATTTTCGGAGCAGGGCCCCGGTAAAAGGTGTTAGATCTGGACAGTGATAATATTTTAGGCAAAAAAAAATCCAGGAGTAGTTAATGCACGTCACTTGACCCGTATGGAGAATTGGGAAAAGGAGCTAAGTTTATCTCTATTATTGTCAGAATGTGTGCGTACTGGTAGAGTAGTCAGGTGCAGGAGAGCAGAGTTTTGTGAACAGGCGCACACTTTATTATGGCAAAAGTGCAAAACAGTCACAAGAATTATGATTAACAATAAACATCTTTGTGAAAAATAACACGGAAAAAACAAGCCAGTCTGGCGCGTCAACAATACACACGTGACACAAACAATCTTACACAAAGACATGATGGGGAACAGAGGAATAAATACATGTAGATTGATTGGGGAATGAAAACCAGGTGTGCAGGAAACAAGACAAAACAAATGGATACATGAAAAATGTAGCGGCGATGGCTTGAGAGCCGGTCACGTCGACCGCCGAACGCCCCCCGAACAAGGAGAGGAGCCGACTTTGGTGGAAGTCGTGACAATTATTGACGTTTGTATATTTACCACCCGATGTAAAGTTGGGATATATAAGATACTGTACGCCGATACTGTACACCGATACTGTACGCCGATACTGTACGCCGATACTGTATGCCGATACTGTACGCCGTAAGAGCGCTCATGCAAAACCTGATGCAATGCAAGAAGTGTAAAAACTTTGTCCATGTGTCAAGTGTTTGCAGACAGAAGGAATATGTTATTGAAGAGTATGAATGTAAAATGTTGCAACTGTGGTGGGGATTATATTTCCGAATTCCCTGAGTGTCCTGTTAGGGTGAAAGAGGTTGAGGTGTCAAGGATCAGGGCTGTACAGCAAATCTCATATGTGGAGGTGGTGAAGAGCGTTGAAGGGGCAAGAGGCCACAGTTCTGAAGAAGATATGGTGGTGGATGCACCACAACCAGTTGCCAGTGTTATACGCCAACCAAGTGATCTGGATACACTTATTGTTAAGAAGGTGGATTTTGTGGCATTTATAGCCACAGTTATTAATTGTACAAGTGTCCAAGAAGCTGGACGTCTCTGCAGCCGAGAAGTTTTTGGGCCTCCAAGACTTAACAGCAGAAGCACTGCAAGGACTGTCGCCAGGAGAGATGTCCCGTCATCACAGGATCCTTTTGAGCCAGAAAAGGAGGCTGATTTACTTTAATTAACATTTTGTTACTGATAGTTTGTATGATATTTTTTTATTCATTTATTTACCACAAATGTTTTCATTTTTGGATCCTTATTATCCAGGTCGCAGTTGTAAATGAGAACCTGTTCTCAACTGGCCTACCTGGTTAAATAAATTAAAACATATATAAAAAAATATCCACCTGTACAGTAGGTGGCGGAATGCACATATATTTGTTGCGAACCCCATTATACAAAAGAAGAAGAAAGGGCAGTACGTTTAGTTTTTTCTACTGAACGTAACTTCCTTTTACATAAGGAAGCAAGGCGGAAGTACAGGACAGAACACGTGAAAGAATATACATTTAGCTGACAACATGGACGTCGTAGAAGAGCATGATATACAGGATAAACCCACGAAAAAGAAGACTAAGAAGCCAAAGAAACAGCCAAAGCCTCCACATGAAAATGGTAACGATAGCATGATTGAGAAAACAGAGCCAGAACATGTGGATGCGCCGGCAGAATTCTCGTTTCCCCCCACATTCAGTGTGTCTGAAATAAAAAATAAACAACGCAGACACCTCATGTTCATGAAGCTGAAGCAGGAGAAACGGAAGGTAATGAACGTTTAGCATGCATGTGTTCCCACTTCATAATTCTTTAAAGTTCTCTATTTACTTATTTAGTCGGGTCATCTCCGAAAATAGTGTATTTCTAGTCCCCGCCGTAACCACCACTAAGAACCCTTAAATGTCTGATCAACTTTACAATGTTTCTTTTTATAAAATATATGTAAGACCGTTAGATGGCAACACAAATGTGTAATATATTGTACAATCCGGTCAGTAGCATGAAATGCGCTTGTCCCTCTGGTCATGAGTCAAGGTTTAACGTTACTGACACGTAAAAAAATAAAATAAAATCCCACTTTAAATATAATGCAAAATAAAGTATTAGCTTTATTTCGTGGACTACTTAAAAAACGAATGTAAAAAATAATTTACAGGGAATAGCTGTCCCTCAATTATATGTCACTGGTGTTACCCTTTTGTAAAAATATAAACACCTCTTTGAAATGCAACATTCATTGGAGAAAGGGCTGTTTTTTGATGATTAATTTGGTAATTTCATGCGGAACCTTAAGATATCACAGGTGTTAGACAGTTTATAGTAGGGGGAAATGTTATTGCAATAATTGATCAAATCCCGTGATTTATTTACAATTTATTAACAAGTGTGGTTTGAGCAACTGTGTCCGCCATACTAGCTATGCCATCTTGCCTGCAGATTTGCCACTGGTGTTACTAGAATATTTTTAATAGTGTTATTGGTCACTGGTGTTACTGTCATTTTGTTACCGTCCCTGGTGTTACACAATATAACTTTACACATACCTATTTTAAAGTAAATTATTACTAATCAAAATATTTTCTTAATATTATCATTAACATTTTCTCTTTGATTAAATATACTAATTAAATGGTCAAATGCTATTTTGGAAAGCCTCAATTGTCATCTAAAATATAAGTAACACCAGTGACAAAACAATGCAAGCATATAAAAAATGTAATGTTGTAAAAATATCAAAGTGCATAGATAAGTAATAATTTACTAGTAGTAGCACATTTTTGCAGGACACGCTCTATTTTGGTGGCCTCTGGAACATTCTAATGCCTTGATTCCATCAGAAATAAACAGTGAAATTATTGAATACTTTATAGCGTTTACCTCCCAGATTGGTAAATGTATTATGTATAAATACATGACTGAAAATGTATGAATTCAGTGTATTGTTAGTTCTTTTGGATATTCTCTAGTCCTATATGATCAGGACTATTTTCAAATCAAATTTTCTAAGTGGAGAACATGAAACCTTTTTTTAACATTAAATCTGTCTTATTTACAGTTTTACTGCAAGATCTGAATTTCCACAGTGATGTTTGTTCTTCAAATTATGTATATTATTAAAACAGAAATTAAATGGGGCACATTATCTTGAAAAATAAATGTAAAGGTTAAATTGAAGAAGAAAAGCGACCTATTGTTCCTGCAGTGAGGATTCACAATCTTCCAAACAAAGGGATTTCATAATTTTTCTGCGGGTAATCGCCAAAAATGAAAACACGAAGCAGGTCTCACTCATTGGTCTTTTAAAAACCTGCTGTATGTAAAATATTGTGTGCTTTAGCTTGGAAAATAAATAAATGTGACTCTTGATTACGACATAATGATGTGTGTTTCAAACATATGTTGGTTTTCCTAAAGAAGTTCAATCCGCTTCGTGTTTTGTTTCCTTGGCACAATACTAACGTGTCTCACGATACTTGTTTCATCACGGCCTTAATAACCACGTTGTATGGCAAAGGAATATAGGAGATTAACTTTATTCAGTCAGTTCGACACCTTTTATAAACTAGTTGCTTTTCGGCCATCAATCAAAGCACAGTACCATGCTCTCCCTCCTCCAGCTGAAGAAATGTAGACTGCAACCAACCACAGCGTACACACATCACACTGGTACCGGGAGGTGGGGCAGACAGCAGTTGCTCTGTCATCGCTCGCTTTGTGACTGACCGGCACCTGTCCTATCCATAGATCGATAGAAGATGCATATCCTTCATTCAAGCGGGAGGTGGCTCGGCTGACTTTTCTGACTAATGAATTGGAAGTTTTAAATGAAAAGCAGCAGTTTATTATTTTTTTAAGTAGCCGGCTGAAAATAAGTTTTAACGGCTGTTTGGATGATGGCCGGTGCTTAGGGAAAACACTTGAACAACCCAGTCCTCAAAATAATAACAATTGGGTGTGTCCTTATGTCTTGTTTATACAAGTGTGTAATGGAAATGGGCATTTTGCATATTCCAACTCCCCCTGAGACACCCGTAGGGAATGGGATCACGGCAAGGGTCACCATTGTCCAGCGCCCCCGGAGCATTTGGGGTTAAGGGCACAATAACAGGTTTTCACCTTGTCGGCTCCGGGATTCAAACTAGCGACCTTTCGGTAACTGGCCCAACACTCTAACCTCGACGCAAAACCTGCCGCCCCGGTGCAAAGTCTTACCAGTGGGAACTGGACGAGAGTATCTATTCCGGTCTTTTAGTGTAGCCATGTAACATGGTGTTTTTTTTTATTTCATTTCAGCAAAAGGTGGCAATGAAGAAGAAAAAGAAAAAAGAGAGGGATGCTCTAGGTGACAAGGTAAGTAGGTTGGATGCTGCACTTATGACATCACTTGGTCCCACTGATATGTAAATGAATAGAGACAACTGTTAGAGCCCTCTGTGAGCAGAAAGACTATAAGAGTAGCCCGTTATTGACAGACCAAAGAATTCCAAGATGTAGGCCTAAACATAATTGATATTAAGATGACTCTTCTTACCTTTCCAATGTAGGCTCCCCCAAAGGAAGTTCCAAAGACGATAGAAAACCAGAGGGTATACGACGAAACTACTGTTAACCCTGAAGATGAAGAGGTACTGTCTTTCTGCAGAGCTGTTTGATGTCATCTCATGCATTTACAGTATAGTGTTTTGATGTCGTCTCGTGCATTTACAGTATAGTGTTTTGATGTCATCTCATGCATTTACAGTATAGTGTTTTGATGTCGTCTCATGCATTTACAGTATAGTGTTTTGATGTCGTCTCATGCATTTACAGTATAGTGTTTTGATGTCATCTCATGCATTTACAGTATAGTGTTTTGATGTCATCTCATGCATTTACAGTATAGTGTTTTGATGTCATCTCATGCATTTACAGTATAGTGTTTTGATGTCATCTCCTGCATTTACAGTAGTGTTTTGATGTCATCTCGTGCATTTACAGTATAGTGTTTTGATGTCATCTCGTGCATTTACAGTATAGTGTTTTGATGTCATCTCGTGCATTTACAGTATAGTGTTTTGATGTCATCTCGTGCTTTTACAGTATAGTATTTTGATGTCATCTCGTGCTTTTACAGTATAGTGTTTTGATGTCATCTCGTGCTTTTACAGTATAGTGTTTTGATGTTGCATATTACTCAGATACTCTCCATTGCAGGTGGCCTTTGATGAGGGAACTGATGAGTTTTCGGCCTATTTCAACCGGCTGACCAACCCCAAAGTCCTCATTACCACATCTGACAGACCTAGAGGGGTGAGTGGACTAAAACAGCACCCGGAGATGGAGTTGTTATTTATTTCAGTCCCGCTGTGAATCTCAGAAGATTGATGATACCTTCTGCAAGCTTTTGCTCTAAAGGTGCTTACACTCCAGAAAATAAAATGCAGCCGCCTCCATTGGTTTCTAAATTAAGCCGGCGTCAAATTTGCCTCACACCCCTGCAGCAGCGGCACCGGTAAGGACAGCAGCTGTCAACCACATGCACAAGCGGAGAATCTTTCACTGCCAGTCCAGTAAACACATTTGAACTTTTTCCCCTTGCTGCTGGACCGCTTTCTTTAACAATATATTTTTAATCAACTGTAGAAGGCTTGGCTGGTGTCTTCCGCTCCCTTGCTGTAGGCTTCTTAATGCTGATCTAGCATACCTGCTGGTTCAGGTGTCAATACATGGGGGGGGGGCTGTGTACCTGGTAGCTCTCCAGGAAGAGGGTTGGCCACTCCTGCTTTATCATATTAAAGTAACTACCCAGTGAAAATCTCACTTTTAAAAGTTCATATTCTGTTAATGTTGTTGACTCATTTGTGGCCAAAGCATAAATTAGAGAGAGAACCTGTATATAAAACAGATCTTTTAAAAAACGTTCATAGAATATGACCTCATGTTGCCTCATTGGCTGATCTGGCCTACTCACGTTAATATTTTTAATGACTAGTATATGCCCATACCATTCAAACACATAAAAGCTACTTTTTAACATATTTAATTAAAACATTTAGGAAGGAAAACTATCGAACTCTCGAAACACTGGTAAGTTTAATATGATTTATAAAATGTTCTTCTCCAGGTGTCTGCAAATCAACTTTATTTTCCATATGCACATGATACACACGGTGTACAACCCAGTACAGGGAAATGCTTATGAATATGACCTCAAACGTGCCTGACTTATTGGTTCATGAGGTGGAACCAGCCCGACTTGTGTGTTCGTGAGGCTGTCTGAGCCGGGGCGCTGCACAGCTGACCTGTAAATCACCTAAGATTCCAAACAAAGGGAAGAAATCCTTCTAAAGATTAGACCGACAGGATCTAGCTCAGGCTTATATCTGTAGACAAGAAGGTTGATGGTTATTGATGCACTGGAATGTAGGAGACTAATACTGTATGTGGGGCTGGGCGATCATTAGTCACTTAATATTCTCCAAAAAATTATCAGATATACAGTAACATTTTATGGTAGTTATTACAAAACGGTCTGCTTTCTGCTTTGTCTTTCAGAGGACAGTGAGGTTTTGCAACCAGCTGGCCACAGTCATCCCTGACGCACACGTGTACTACAGAAGAGGCTTGGCACTAAAGAAGGTCATTCCCCAGTGTATAGCCAGAGGTTTCACATACCTCATGGTCATCAATGAAGATCGTAAGGTGCCCAGTATCCTTTGGTTGACTGACAGAAAGAGGGACATTGCGACTGTTAATATGTTGACTGCTTATGATACTCTAATGCTGTTGTTGGTCTGCATTTTGTTATTACATGCACTCGCTTTTAAGTCACAGACCAGGCTTCAGTATCACAATCCTAACAGCCTGGCACACAGTTAAGTCCTGTTTCAAGTTGGACCGCCCACCTTGAGGTGGAGAGTTGCAGTTGGGGTCAGTAATAATGCAAAGTCCCTTGTAGATGTCTGTTTCCTTCACCACAACACTAAGATGGTATGGTTCTCTGCCATCTCCCTGATGGGCCTACTGCACACTTCAAAGTCAGCAGTGTCCGACTGCGGAAGGAGATGAAGGCAAGACATTTCAAAACTGTTCAAACAGACATGTTAATGTCTCACTTAGAGCTACAGTATGTCATTTGAAAAACAACAGACCTGATGCTCTGCCACTTATTTTGATATATAGCTGAGGGATAATAATAACATTCTCTGGGGGATGGGGCTGGGTAAATGTAACATCTCAATTTTATAAACGGCACACTAGATATGATAGATACAAGAACTGACAGTCCATGTGGTTTTTACAATGACTTTGTTCTGATAGGGTAAGACAGTTGTACTAAGCTCATGAGGTATTTCCAGGTTTTATTTTAATAATGAACAGCTATAATTTGTTTACAATTCCCAAAATGTATCAATCCCAGACTGAATGTTTTAGTGTTGTATCTATGTGCTTTATAATTATTCAAATGAGTCTGGCATTCTTCAAGCAGAAACTCAGCTCACTTAGGGGATGGATCTGGAAAATGTATACATTGTGAGAATATAAATACTGAAAGAAAACCCTTTTACAGAGGCGAGGGAAGGACCCGACAGAACACTCCCCAGAGGTGATCCTCAACAATTTCACCACCCGCCTGGGCCACAGCATGGGACGACTCTTTGCTGCCCTTTTCCCTCACGACCCCCAGTTTGTGGGACGCCAAGTCGCCACTTTCCACAACCAGAGAGACTTCATCTTTTTCAGATTCCACAGGTGAATCATTTGCATAATGATGTATGAAGGATACATCGGGGAAAATACAGTTTAGACATCGTTTGCTAACTGGCAAGACGTCTAGCAGATGTATTTTCAATATCTGCATTGTAAATTCGACACATGCATAATTTATACGTCTCGGCGAGGTCTTCCCAATGTTCAAATACTCTCCAAACTACGAATGTGACGTGCTCTATCATTTACAGTCGCGCTAGTTCATAAGCATAAAAAAATTCACATTTTCTCAAATGATTGGCATGGTGTGTTTTTGGATTAAAACAGAATTCACTAAAACATGTTTTCTAGCTAACCCTAATCGTTTAAATGTCTCCGATGACAAGATCCACCTTTCAAAACGAGTCATTGGCTAGCTAACAATCAACTGACTAGCAACATATTAACCAACTAGCTAGCGCACAATCTTGTCAAACTGTTCAGTTGCAGCTTCCTTGTTAATAATTTATGCCAAATAAGACATAATGTCTTCTGCAGTGACACTTGCGTTACGACGTCCAGCATGCAAACGGCGCTGCGCTAAAACGAACAGACTTCAGGGGTGTAATTTCTCTGAACAGCTGATCAGGGATACCTCTGTTGTAATTAGCTCTGCTGCGCAAAAATTTAAGGATTGATACACAAGTTATGCATCATTTTAAAGCTAATAGTCTTCTCTTTTCAACAATGTATAGAGCTAAAATGTATGTCCGGGTCAATGCGACTGGAGCAAGTCACATATTCCCTACACAATTTGATACGTCGGCCAAAGGTGTGCGTGTTTGCTGCTCTCTTCGCGTAGAGTATTGTTGTCAGGCCATCGTTGTTTCCCATTCTAATGAGATCTGAATAATGGGGTTATAGTGGTCCACAACATGTCAATGCCCTTGTACTCTCCAAAGGTACATCTTTAAGAATGAGAAGAGAGTCGGCATTCAAGAGCTGGGACCACGCTTCACTCTGAAACTCCGATCATTACAGAAGGGGACCTTTGACTCCAAGTTTGGGGAATATGAGTGGGTTCTCAAGGTGAGTTCAGTCCTGTTTTGTTCTTTGACTGTGGAACAATTGAAACTGTTAGTGACTGCTCGTTTAGCAAGAGCAGTAGAACAGTATACCTTTTACAATAATAGTATTACTTTACTCCCTGTGAAGGGTGATCAATGTTTACCCACTTTAAAATTAAAATAAAAATGTTTTATCACTGATTTGCGATATTGGACTAGTGTGAATGGCAGAATCAGGGCAGATCCTCTTTGGTAGATAAATAATACCTACATTTGCTTTTACACTTTTCAGCGACATGAAAATGACGTCTGCAGAAGGAGGTTCAACCTTTGAGTGAAACATATGGACCTTCCCACGACATCATCTACATGAGACATTTTCTACAATGCATACCAGTTTGTCAGATTGTGTCCAGGCAAAAATTGCAGTCGTGCCTTTGGCCATGCAAGTCTCTTAAAATGTGACAACTTGTCGTAGGTTGTCATTTTAATTTGATGGCATCTTGTTCACATTTGATAGACAGTCATTGTGAAAGAGCAAAGCAGTCTGATTGATAGATTCTGGCTTTGTTAACACTTGTGTTATCTTTGTGCTTTTAGACAAAACAATCTGTACCTGTAAATGGTATTTCATATTTTCAAGTAAAACATGTACGTACTCTGAAATGTTAGTGATTTATTATCAAATACATGTAAAATGTTGTACAAGCAAGAGGTATCCCCTTGACTTTAGTGTCTAAGGGGCACCACAAGATGCGTAGCACGTCTCGTTGAAGAACAAAGGAGCTGATTCACTGACAATGCCATTCCAAAATGGCTGCGGTGTCTACTGCTTGCTAGCATGAGGACAAAAAAGGGCAGTTTTCTGGAAAACTAGCAGTGTTTCAATATTTTCGATGGAGTAGTATGAATGAAGGTAAAATTAGGAGGACAATTGCATATCCCATCCCTGCATTGTGGTATGTTTTCCGACCCATATCTCGGGTCGGCTCCATGACGTCTTAATGTAACCATGATTGCGTTGCGACCTCAATACAGCTCGGTGTAAAAAGCGTTACTGTATATCTTCTGGCTCCTCTTTATCTACTCGGTGAAGGCCCGGCAGTAGAACAAATCATTTGGATGGGCCTTTGATTTCCATAGGCGGGCATGTTTTTTCCCCCATGGGGTTTACAATTATCCTACCATTTCTACTGACCTGCCTGCGAGTTTTGATTATTTTTATATGCACTTTTGTGGAACAGTTTAATTTGATTAATAACGTTTTTGTTTCTTCAAAATCATTGTCACGTGGTTAATCTAAATGAAAAATGGTAAATCTAAAAGTAAAGATTAAACTAAGGTGAGAGCACCATCCTCTACCATATGGAGACATTGATGGTCTACACTGTGATCCCATTGGCGGCTAAAGAAATGAGCGCATGGAACTAGGCTATAAATAGGCCAGAGCAGCAGTAGGCCTATAGCGTCCATCGTCCACTAAGTAAAATACATAGGCCTAAAGCCGACAAAATAAAAACGGAAAATATCCTGATGATAAATTCCAGTTCTTTCAAATAACATTAATCCCTCTACGCTGCGTGCCTTCCTAGAGTTGCCAGACAGCTGTTTCCACTGGATATATGGGCTCTTGATAGGTTTGTCACCGAGGCTTGGTGATTATCGAGGCCGGGAGAGTGTTGGAAAGATTTTTCAAATACTGTGAAGATCTATTCGCAAATGATTTTTTATATATATTTTTAAGATACTTGACTTACTGTGAGGTGAAGAGAAAAAAAATGAATGAGAAACTCTGCTAGTGGTGGATGTAGTGAGTTAAGACAATCAGAAATCCAACATCCCAAATGGCCACTTTCCTACACATGCACGCAACAGGTCTGGTAGGTCTACTTCTATCCATGCTCAGGTGTGCAAGCTCCCTCTATGTTCCTAGAGAGAAACCAGACCTGTGCTCACATGGGGCACTCCAAGCAAATGAAAATGACAACTCAAATGATTATGAAATTAACCAAAACTTCTCACAACTGTAGCAGGTTGTGAACTTCTGCAAACAAAGTTTCCACTCTGATAATGAGAATGGTAGGCTAAATAACTAATACATGCATTAACATATAGTAATGTAACCAAATGACAGAGGAGTAACGGTACATTTACTAGGCCTACTGGTGACATTGATAACAAATATACAATCAAAGCGCAATAATTTGTGGGTGACAGCTGAAGAGCTGAGTGCATTCTGGAGAGAGAGGTGGTATATCTTCGCCACACACCCCTCCCCTTGTCTCAACATTTAAAATTATACTAAAGACCCGTTATCTTTACTAATTTTAGATGCTTTTTACAGACAGCCGCAACTTAATCAGCTAGGCCTATTCCCACAATCTCTGCCCAAATTGCGGGCTTCCCAAATAGTCATAGGGCTATGCACTAGTGATTTGAAACAATCCACAGAAATATTATATATAAGAAGCTAATGATCCTCTGTGGCTAAGTCATGCTCTCTGGGGAAGTATTGTAATGACCTGACTAGATCATAAATGAACAATTGTCCAGACAGAGGCTTGAGTTTGCGAATTGACGGTTTATTGAACCAACTTTACACAGGCTACTGTTTGGGCCGTAGCACACGCCAAATAGATGACAGATAACCCACAAGCCAATCGTGACCTTCTCTTGTGAAGCCCAGACGTAAGAGAGAGAGAACAAAGGCTGAACCTGGTCTTAACTTCCAATGCCCAACCCCCCTCCACGCCACTCCGCCAACCACCAGGATGCCCGGCATCAGAACATTCCAGGCATTCCCGTGATTGGCAGATAGCAGGTTGATTGACATGTCGGACCCCGCGAACACCGGGTACTGGTCAGTACAACACAACCACCTCCTAGCCTAGCACATAACACACAGCTGTCTGTGCGGGTCGCTACAGTATTTAGAAAGGAGTCATTTAATTTTGGAAAAACATAAATTTACGTTAGGGGAAGCCAACTGTCATTTCACATGAGGCTGAAACCAGAAATCTGTATATAATGACGAGATGCTCATGTCTCCGCCCTAACAATTTGTATTTTTTTAAAACTTATTTAACTAGGCAAGTCAGTTAAGAACAAATTCTTATTTTCAATGACGGCCTAGGAACAGTGAACTGCCTGTTCAGGGGCCGAACGACAGATTTGTACCTTGTCAGCTCGGGTGTTTGAACTTGCAACCTTCCGGTTACTAGTCCAACGCTCTAACTACTAGGCTACACTGCCGCCCCAATGGCAGTTGTTGTCCCAAAGGCAGGCTATAAGCTTCGGTCTGCATTATATGCCCAAAAAAATGCATTAGGCGTATTGTGGACAGATTTTGGCGAGGGTGAGGCAATCTCTTCATCGGAGAAAGCATTCAAGCGAGCTAAACATCGCCCCTCTGTCTTACTACATGTATCTGATCCTGAAAAGGCAGAAACAATATGACATGCCATACCCTTTTTGTCCAGACGGCATCAGTGGTCTACACATACTGAGACAGAGGGATGCTGTTTCACTCGATCGGATGCTTTATCTGAGATTGATGCGTCTTACTTTATTTTGGCGCGCATTTCGGTCAAATAAATATTTTTATTTGGAAGGGCAAGGAAGATTACGGTAGGGTGGGCCATGCCCCCTAAGGCCTACCCACAACGCGGGCCCAGGTAAATGCCCCCTAAGGCCTACTAAGTCGCTCTGGATAAGAGCGTCTGCTAAATGACTTAAATGTAAATGTAAAAATGTAAATGTACCCACAACGTGGGCCCAGGTAAATGCCCTCATGGAAAGATTAGAAACATACATCAAATGTTATTGGTCACATACACATGGTTAGCAGATGTTAATGCGAGTGTAGCTAAATGCTTGTTGATGCACAACGAATGATGTTGATGCACAACGAATGTTGTTGATGCACAACATCCGGGATTAGCATTTAGCCACTCGTGGTGGAAAATAGTGTTTGATAAGGAAAGTTACGAATATTTTAGCTAACTAGCTAGCTAAACATTTAACATCAAAAGAAGGATGGTATTACACATGTGCATTTAAAATACTTTAAATGTGTGCATTTAAAATACTTACTTTTTTAATGTACAGTTGAAGTCAGAAGTTTACATACACCTAAGCCAAATACATTAAACTCAGTTTTCACAATTCCTGACATTTAATCCCAGTAAAAAATTCCCTGTTTTAGGTCAGTTAGGATCTCCACTTTATTTAAAAAATGTGAAATGTCAGAATAATAGTAGAAATAATTATTTATTTCAGCTTGTATTTCTTTCATCACATTCCCAGTGGGTCAGAAGTTTACATACACTCAATTAGTATTTGGTAGCATAGCCTTTAAATTGTTTAACTTGGGTCAAATGTTTTGGGTAGCCTTCCACAATCTTCCCACAATTAGTTGGGTGAATTTTGGCCCATTCCTCCTGACAGAGCTGGTGTAACTGAGTCAGGTTTATAGGCCTCCTTTCTTTGCACATGATTTTTCAGTTCTACCCACAAATGTTCTATAGGATTGAGGACACGGCTTTGTGATGGCCACTCCAATACCTTGACTTTGTTGTCCTTAAGCCATTTTGCCACAACTTTGGAAGTATGCTTGGGGTCATTATCCATTTGGAAGACCCATTTGCGACCAAGCTTTAACTTCCTGACTGATGTCTTGAAAAGTTGCTTCAATATATTCACATAATTTTCTTCCTCATGATGCCATCTATTTTGTGAAGTGCACCGGTCCCTCCTGCAGCAAAGCACCCCCACAACATGATGCTGCCACCCCGTGCTTCACGGTTGGGATGGTGTCTTTGGCTTGTAGGCCTCCCCCCTTATTCCTCCAAACATAATGATTGATGGTCATTATGGCCAAACAGTTATATTTTTTGTTTCATCAGCCCAGAGGACATTTCTCCAAAAAGTACGATCTTTGTCCCCATGTGCAGTTGCAAACCATAGTCTGGCTTTTTTATGGCGGTTTTGAGCAATGGCTTTTTCCCTGCTGAGCGGCCATTCAGGTTATGTCGAAATAGGACTTGTTTTGTTTCCTCCAGCATCTTCACAAGGTCCTTTGCTGCTGTTCTGGGATTGATTTGCACTTTTCGCACCAAAGTACGTTCATCTCCAGGAGACAACGCATCTCCTTCATGAGAGGTAAGATGGCTGTGTGGTCTCATGGTGTTTATACTTGCGTACTATTGTTTGTACAGATGAACGTGGTACCTTCAGGCATTTGGAAATTGCTCCCAAGGATGAACCAGACTTGTGGTCTACAATTTTTTTTTCTGAGGTCTTGGCTGATTTCTTTTGATTTTCCCATGATGTCAAGCAAAGAGGCACTGAGTTTGAAGGTAGGCCTTGAAATACATCCACAGGTACACCCCCAATTGACTCAAATTATGTTAATTAGCCTAACAGAAGCATCTAAAGCCATGACATAATTTTCTGGAATTTTCCAAGCTGTTTAAAGGCACAGTCAACTTAGTGTATGTAAACTTCTGACCCACTGGAATTGGGATACATTGAGTTATAAGTGAAATAATCTGTAAACATTTTTTTGAAAAATTACTTGTCATGCACAAAGTAGATGTGCTCACCGACTTGCCAAAACTAAAAACTAGGTTTAATGACTCCAAACTAAGTGTACGTAAACTTCCGACTTCAACGGAATGCTGATGATTCAACCATATACGCATCAGCAACCACAGCTAACAAAGTCACTGAAACCCTTAATTACGGATAGGCATCCCGTCAATGGGACAGTTGTAAATCATGCAGCACCCTGTGTCACTATCGCAGATTTTAGAGTAACAACAAATGTCGGTACATAGAAGTGTCTTATCGGCTGAAAGCTTACATTCTTGTTAATATAACTGCACTGTCCAATTTGCATCAGCTATTACTGCGAATAAATGCCATGCTATTGTTTAAGGAGAGCTCCTAACAACCAAACACTTTTTTCACCGCGATAGGTTTGATAAATTCACCTCTGAAGGTAAAATGTGCACTTAAATTCTGAAATCTTGCTCTGATTTATCATCCAAAGGGTCCCAGAAATAACATGAAGTGTCGTTTTGTTAGATAAAATCCTGTTTCATATCCTAAAATCGTCCATATAGCATGCACAATCGATTTTGTATTTCCACTCGTTCAATTTGCAAAGAAAGGAGTCTTAACCCTAAACTTTGTTTCAACCAGTCAAATCACGTTCGTATGTATTCCTCAGAGATCCTAGAACGTAACCAGACTTCACTATATCATTAGGGGTGTAGTATATCCTATAGGACACCAAATTTGGTCAGAGAGCGACGCCTTCATGGCACGCCGATTCACTTGGTCAACTGTAACTTTGTCAAATAAGCACCAATCGGGGTCAAACAAAGCTAGATAGCCAATGAGCTGGGCTTTACGGGAGTATCCGTAAACCCCGTATCTGTTGCAAAATATAGCTGCTAATCTTGTGCGACAGCCAGCCTTTTAGTTTTGGACAAAAATTACAAGAATATGGAGAGTTATGAAAACAGTTTTTTATTTTTTTTTTGCAAATGTTGGACTTATAATATGGCTACTAATACTGGAAAAACTCAATCGAAGTCCGAGTATACAGATTTGATTATATTCTTGCAGAAAAATGTAATATGAATGTAAATGTCTCCTTCACAATTTGCCCAAATGTCCTGAGTGACTTCACACTCATTGTCATGTAGTTTGCTCATACTTCAAGTTATCCATCTGAAACTCTGCACATACACTGCTGACACCACACTCCAAAAAGCAAGTCCTGCAGGCTCTAGATTTGTCTTATCTTGATTATTGTCCAGTCGTGTGGTCGAGTGCTGCAAGGAAAGACCTAGTTAAGCTGCAGCTGGCCCAGAACAGAGTGGCACGTCTTGCTCTTCCTTTTAATCAGAGGGCTGATAGAAGTACTATGCTTGCTAGTCTCTCTTGGCTAAGAGTTGTGCAGAGACACACTGCACCACTTCTTCTTTTTATAAGAAACATTCATGTGTTGAACATTCCAAGTTATTTGCATAGTCAAGTTACACACAGCTCTGAGGTGGGTCTTTTCACAGTCCGCAAAAACAAATTCAAGAAAGCATACAGTATTCTATTATTTCCCAGTCCCCATGAACAAACTCCAGAAAGCGTACAGAGCCATTATTGCATGGAACTCCGTTCCATCTCATATTGCTCAAGTGAACTTCGAACATGGTTAAAAAATTCTGATAAAGCAACACCTGACAGCGACTCTCCCCAATTTGAGCTAGATATTTTGTGTGCGTGTGCCTTGTGTAAAAATGTATATATATATATAGTTCTGTTCTTGAGCTGTTGTCCATTAATGTTCTGTATTATGTCATGTTTAGTGTGGACCCCAGAAAGAGTAGCTGCTGCTTTTGCAACAGCTAATGGGGATCCTAATAAAATACCAAAATACCAGGTCCCTTGATATCCACCACAAGTGGGAGAGAAGAGAAAAGGGAGAGGGACGGAGAGGGCGAGGAGACCCGACTTAACTCAAGCAAAACTGTCTATTGTACAGCAGAGCATATGTCCAACTCCAAACCCCCACAACTAAATAGAGAAGAGCGTATCATGAGTGCACTGCGAGCTCTCCATGCAGAATGGGCTCCATTTATAAATATCCCATGTTTGTTTCTCTCACCTACCCCAATCGTATTATAATGTAAATAAATAATTCAACAGAAAAATAGTTAAATAGTTTTTTATTGCTAAACAAATTCTTAGGGGGTGCTGCAGCACCTTCCGCACCCGTACTTACAGCGGCTATGCAAAACCCCAGCCTTTTGAGGGCCCTAAGTGAAAAATATATATATACTTTTTTTTTAAATGTATTATTATAATTTTTTATTCACGGCCTGTGGGCCACCAGTTGCCCGTCCCTGATGTAAATGAATAAAATCTAAAGTGGCCAAATACTCTTGAGTAATCCATTGTATTACCAAGAGATTGTAAATGTTGCCTTGGTTTTATTTGGATTTTTTTTTGTTCTTTTCACTAATGAAGGGTGTTTTCATATTTATTTTGGGATACTTGCATTAATTAATAACATGTCACATTTGCAAGACTTTATTTCTCTAACTCAGGATATCCTGTGATAGTGGGCAGTTAAGATGATAAATTGTTAACTTTTTTGATAAAAGCACCAAATTTGACAGAGATTTAGATATGGAGCCAACCCAGATTTGGCCCTTGGGGGGCATGGCAGCCATTGTTCAGGATGGCCCCAGACTGTAACACTATTCTACAATTCAGAAGGGCTGCTTTGAGATAAAAGCACCATATTTGTCACATAGTTAGAATAATGGACCCTGGAAAGATTTAGATATGGAGCCACTGCAGATTTGGCCCCTGGAGGCCATGGCTGCCGACGGTAGTGCTAGTTATCTGTTCAGATGGACTTTTTCGAGACAGTCACACCAAATTTGACACTGAGGTAGATATATGTAGCCTGAAAACATTTAGATATGGAGCCACCATACAGTTGGACCCTGGGAGCCGTGGCAGCCATCTTACAAAGTGACCACTGTCGGTAAATACAATGTTACTGTTCTGAAGGACATTTTTGAGATAACCACACCAAATTTGGCACAGAGGTAGTTGTATTTACCCTGAAAGGAATTAGATATGGAGTCAACACAGATTTGGCCCCTGGGAGCCATGGCAGCCATCTTGCTAAATAGCTGCAGACTACCACTATTTTACAAACCTTTAATCTACAATTATCTACAAAAATTCATGGCCTACACTTCTTTGACTTTTAAAAGTCATGACCTTGGCCTGGATATCCTTTAAACCAAACGGTTTAACAGTTACACACAGTATATAGGTCCAGTCACAAACAGATGGTCATTTTCAAAGATGGCTGCCATTGTCCCCCGGGGCCAAATCTGTGTTGGCTCCTTTTCAAAATCTGTGTTGGCCCCCTATCATAAATCAATCTAACTCTGTGCCAAATTTGGTAAGTTTATCTAGAAAACTAAATCTAGCTCTACTGCAACTAATTTGGTGTCTTTACCTGAAAGCATTTCTTCTGAATTGTAAAATAGTGTTTGTTGGGGGCCATTTTGAAAAATGCCTCCCAAGGGGCCAAATCTGAGGTGACTCCATATGTAAATCTTTTCAGGATACAGAAATCTACCTTTGTACCAAATTGGTGCTTTTATCACAAAGTGAAAAATGTTGTCAAATTTGGCAGCTTAGCCACTCGACTATGATGCTACAAGCCTGTGGCATGAAGACCCTTCTGTTTTAGAATGCATAGAATACAGAGTGGTTATTCTTGTCAACAAGTCCCATCTAACGGTGACATCACAATATCACACATGTCATTGCATAAAAAATTGGAATGGCTATTTTGTGTTCAAAATGCATTTTGTATTCAGACTGCTATTTCCACCACTGGTGTTGCTTGCATTGGTCGATTATATAGCTCTTATTTCAGCTTTCTATCTGATTTTTTGTCCAGTTTTCTGTACAGAAAGTGTGGTGGTTAATTTCTTTACTATCAAATGAGGAGAGACAAACTTATCACACAAGTCACAGTTATACTTAAACTATAAAAATAAAAACTTATTAATAAGGGAGCAGGTCAATACAACACACACATATGAAGTGAATTGATTGAGTGTTCTGCGTTAATGATGGTTGTTCGACGAGTCACTATCAGATGATTCGTTGAGAGCCCTGAGACAAAAGTACAAAGGTCTTTTATAGCCAAGATACACCCCCTTCAGTCTACATGACAAACAACAGATGTAATGAATGGGTCACAAGGTTATGACTAGTATGAAAGATACTTATAAATCACAACAGACAGTATCTCTGTGTAGAGACCAAGGTCTGGCCCTGGGGTCATCTCTCCCTGGTACCTTATAGAACAGAAACATTAACTCATGCTCTGGAATGCGGTATCACCCAAAGACCTCGTAAATCTTCCAGAGCCCCATATTCAATAGAACCCACACAGATGAGCATTCTAACAACCCCTTATTCTGTTCCATAAAACAACCATTCGATGCAATAACAGCATTATAACATCATCTTGTAATTTCTCCACCATAATAGCTTTTCTGGTTGTTTACTGATAATTTTAGGTAGAGTGGTACATTGATGAGCAGGTACATTTGTCATTATACAGTAGCTCGCATGTTTATAAGCATCTATTTTGGACCTCTTTAGTATTGAATTAATGTTGTGCCCTAAAGTAACCAACCACATCCATCTGTTTCAATAAATGGTTTGATCGCTCTCTTTTCCCTGGTTCCAGACCTAACGATGGCCTGTCGTACAGAGGAATAGATTAATAGATAAAGCTGTGGTAGCCTGAAGCAAATTACAATGTTCGAATGGGCACAACATTTGTTGTGAATGTTTGTATTTGTAAACAAAGGCTCCTTCTGTGTGTACAGATGTTGAAGGTGAAGGGTAGCCATAGACTCCATGAGATTGAGCAGCGAGTTCATAGAGAGCTAAGAGTAACACAATGCCAATGTCACCAGTCCTCAGGAGAGGTATAATCATATTGTTCCATTTCCTAAAAGACAGTACACCAGTGCTCCCGTCCACCAGTGGAGGCTGCTATGTGGAGTACTGCTTATAATAATGTCTGGAACAGAGCAAATGGAATGGCATCAAACACATAGAAACCACGTGTTTGATACCATTCCACCTTATTTCGCTCCAGCCATTGCCACAAGACCGTCCTCCCCAATTGAGGTGCCACCAAGCTCCTGTGCCATCCACATAGACTGTTTATTCATCTGTTATTACACCTTTAGTTCACAAAGGAACACTATGAACTAATGTCTTCTTCCTCTCGTCCATCTGAAGGTAACCATGGTGGGCCAGCCTGAGATCACATCAGAGGAGATGCTCCAGGTGGAGATTTCACAGGAAGTCAGGGAGGTCGTGGAGAGCCTGGTGGACAATTTAACTTTGATTTATTCAGGAAAATCCATTGAGACCAGGGTCGCATTTCCAATGGTGCCCCGAGGACAACAATACATCAAATTCAAAAGGATCAATAAAAACTCAAATAAACTACACATTACAGAATCAACACTACAGCTTCAAAAACCAAAAATACAAGTATGTACATTCTATCCGAACAGTTGCATTTCTCATTAAATGTATTCAACATCAAAGTCTTAAAACTGCCCTAGAGGCACCAGAGTCAAGCTGTAGGGAGTTTGGTAGGCTATTCCAAAAATGTGGGGCATTAAAACTGAAGGTAGATTTACCAGAATCGGTACATACTAGTAGAACCTCCAGAGTTCATCATCCCTGTGAAGTGAGGAAGTGAAGTGAGGTAGGTCGGAAGCTTGTGTAGTAAAGCTTTGTAAACTAAAATGGAGTAATGCAGTGATCTACAGGACTTTAATGAGGACCAGCCAAACTTTTGATACAACCTTTTGGAACAAGGTAGTGGATGGAGAAGAACATGAGATGAAGGCTCAGGACCTTGAGGCAAACCTTATCCCCTCTCCCTACTTATCCACAGCAGTGGAAATCATGGAGGTCCCGGGGAGAATGACTGGGTCTACTTGTGACTTTTTGCTGTTTAAGAGAACTATACCTGTATATTTATTAAGATATACACTACAATACAAATGGACGGCTGCTTTAAACTGTAGTAAAGACACCACAGGTGTACATGGAGCTAACATTACAATGCCTCTCTTTCTCTTCCATGTGAAGGAAAAGAACATTGAGGTCCTTGACCTGAGCAGCTCTCCCACAATCCCAAAAGCCCTCCCAGATATTGAGGCCATGGTGAAGTCCACGATGAAGATAAAGATAAAGATCATGCCAAAACAGCTTGAAGCACTTGGTTTCAAAGTGAAGCATGGTTGCTTTCTCAAGTAGATCACCAAGCCTTTCAGGAGGAAGTCTATTTGGAGGCACCTGCTATCGTCGACGACACCCAAAATCTTCTGTGGTCAATTCACTGGGTCCAAGTCACTGAGAAGGAGGGGCTGTCTAACACTCAGCAGTCCATTGATGCCTACAAGGTGGCCAACGCTGTCATCAACAACTTGGAGCAGGTGTTAGGCCCAAAACCAGTCCTGGGAATCGGGTCCCTGCTGGTCTGTGACTGTGGCAAACCAATTCACTTTTTGTTCAGAATACAAAGTGTTATGTCTGGGGCAAGTACAATACAGCACATTACTGAATGCCACTCCCCATATTTTCAAGAATAGTGGTGGCTGCATCATGTTATGGGTATTCTTGTAATCGTTAAGGACTGGGGAGTTTTTCAGGATAAAATATCAACCAAATTATGCTAAGCACAGGCAAAATCCTAGAGGAAAACCTGGTTCAGTCTGCTTTACACCAGACACTGGGAGAGGAATTTACCTTTCATCAGGACGATAACCTAAAACACAAGGCCAAATCTATACTGGAGTTGCTTACCAAGAAGACAGTGAATGTTCCTGAGTGACAGTTTTGACTTAAGTTTTGATAAGTTTGACAGTTTTGACTTAAATCTGCTTGAAAATCTATGGCAATACTTAAATGGTTTTCTAGCAATGATCAACAACCAATTTGACAGCGCTTGAAGAATTTTTCAAATAATAATTGGCAAATATTGTACAATCCAAGTGTGCAAAGCTCTTAGTGACTTACCTAGAAAGACTCACAGCTGTAATCACTGCAAAGGTGATTCTAACATGTATTGACTCATGGGTGTGAATACTTATGTAAATTAGATATTTCTGTATATAATGTTTAAATTAGCAAAAATGTGTAAAAACATGTTTTCACTTTGTCATTATGGGGTATTAGGTGTTAATGAGGGAGAAGTACAAAAAAAATTAATACATTTGAAATTCCAGTCTGTAACACAACTTTTTAATCATTTTAGTCAATAAGATTCTTGCTACGTAAGCTTAACTTTCTGAACATTCGAGACGTGTAGTCCACTTGTCATTCCAATCTCCTTTGCATTAGCGTAGCCTCTTCTGTAGCCTGTCAACTATGTGTCTGTCTATCCCTGTTCTCTCCTCTCTGCACAGACCATACAAACGCTCCACACCGCGTGGCCGCGGCCACCCTAATCTGGTGGTCCCAGCGCGCACGACCCACGTGGAGTTCCAGGTCTCCGGTAGCCTCTGGAACTGCCGATCTGCGGCCAACAAGGCAGAGTTCATCTCAGCCTATGCCTCCCTCCAGTCCCTCGACTTCTTGGCACTGACGGAAACATGGATCACCACAGATAACACTGCTACTCCTACTGCTCTCTCTTCGTCCGCCCACGTGTTCTCGCACACCCCGAGAGCTTCTGGTCAGCGGGGTGGTGGCACCGGGATCCTCATCTCTCCCAAGTGGTCATTCTCTCTTTCTCCCCTTACCCATCTGTCTACCGCCTCCTTTGAATTCCATGCTGTCACAGTTACCAGCCCTTTCAAGCTTAACATCCTTATCATTTATCGCCCTCCAGGTTCCCTCGGAGAGTTCATCAATGAGCTTGATGCCTTGATAAGCTCCTTTCCTGAGGACGGCTCACCTCTCACAGTTCTGGGCGACTTTAACCTCCCCACGTCTACCTTTGACTCATTCCTCTCTGCCTCCTTCTTTCCACTCCTCTCCTCTTTTGACCTCACCCTCTCACCTTCCCCCTACTCACAAGGCTGGCAATACGCTCGACCTCATCTTTACTAGATGCTGTTCTTCCACTAACCTCATTGCAACTCCCCTCCAAGTCTCCGACCACTACCTTGTATCCTTTTCCCTCTCGCTCTCATCCAACACTTCCCACACTGCCCCTACTCGGATGGTATCGCGCCGTCCCAACCTTCGCTCTCTCTCCCCGCTACTCTCTCCTCTTCCATCCTATCATCTCTTCCCTCTGCTCAAACCTTCTCCAACCTATCTCCTGATTCTGCCTCCTCAACCCTCCTCTCCTCCCTTTCTGCATCCTTTGACTCTCTATGTCCCCTATCCTCCAGGCCGGCTCGGTCCTCCCCTCCCGCTCCGTGGCTCGACGACTCATTGCGAGCTCTCAGAACAGGGCTCCGGGCAGCCGAGCGGAAATGGAGGAAAACTCGCCTCCCTGCGGACCTGGCATCCTTTCACTCCCTCCTCTCTACATTTTCCTCTTCTGTCTCTGCTGCTAAAGCCACTTTCTACCACTCTAAATTCCAAGCATCTGCCTCTAACCCTAGGAAGCTCTTTGCCACCTTCTCCTCCCTCCTGAATCCTCCTCCCCTCCCCCCTCCTCCCTCTCTGCAGATGACTTCGTCAACCATTTTGAAAAGAAGGTCGACGACATCCGATCCTCGTTTGCTAAGTCAAACGACACCGCTGGTTCTGCTCACACTGCCCTACCCTGTGCTCTGACCTCTTTCTCCCCTCTCTCTCCAGATGAAATCTTGCGTCTTGTGACGGCCGGCCGCCCAACAACCTGCCCGCTTGACCCTATCCCCTCCTCTCTTCTCCAGACCATTTCCGGAGACCTTCTCCCTTACCTCACCTCGCTCATCAACTCATCCCTGACCGCTGGCTACGTCCCTTCCGTCTTCAAGAGAGCGAGAGTTGCACCCCTTCTGAAAAAACCTACACTCGATCCCTCCGATGTCAACAACTACAGACCAGTATCCCTTCTTTCTTTTCTCTCCAAAACTCTTGAACGTGCCGTCCTTGGCCAGCTCTCCCGCTATCTCTCTCAGAATGACCTTCTTGATCCAAATCAGTCAGGTTTCAAGACTAGTCATTCAACTGAGACTGCTCTTCTCTGTATCACGGAGGCGCTCCGCACTGCTAAAGCTAACTCTCTCTCCTCTGCTCTCATCCTTCTAGACCTATCGGCTGCCTTCGATACTGTGAACCATCAGATCCTCCTCTCCACCCTCTCCGAGTTGGGCATCTCCGGCGCAGCCCACGCTTGGATTGCGTCCTACCTGACAGGTCGCTCCTACCAGGTGGCGTGGCGAGAATCTGTCTCCTCACCACGCGCTCTCACCACTGGCGTCCCCCAGGGCTCTGTTCTAGGCCCTCTCCTATTCTCGCTATACACCAAGTCACTTGGCTCTGTCATAACCTCACATGGTCTCTCCTATCATTGCTATGCAGACGACACACAATTAATCTTCTCCTTTCCCCCTTCTGATGACCAGGTGGCGAATCGCATCTCTGCATGTCTGGCAGACATATCAGTGTGGATGACGGATCACCACCTCAAGCTGAACCTTGGCAAGACGGAGCTGCTCTTCCTCCCGGGGAAGGACTGCCCGTTCCATGATCTCGCCATCACGGTTGACAACTCCATTGTGTCCTCCTCCCAGAGCGCTAAGAACCTTGGCGTGATCCTGGACAACACCCTGTCGTTCTCAACTAACATCAAGGCGGTGGCCCGTTCCTGTAGGTTCATGCTCTACAACATCCGCAGAGTACGACCCTGCCTCACACAGGAAGCGGCGCAGGTCCTAATCCAGGCACTTGTCATCTCCCGTCTGGATTACTGCAACTCGCTGTTGGCTGGGCTCCCTGCCTGTGCCATTAAACCCCTACAACTCATCCAGAACGCCGCAGCCCGTCTGGTGTTCAACCTTCCCAAGTTCTCTCACGTCACCCCGCTCCTCCGCTCCCTCCACTGGCTTCCAGTTGAAGCTCGCATCCGCTACAAGACCATGGTGCTTGCCTACGGAGCTGTGAGGGGAACGGCACCTCAGTACCTCCAGGCTCTGATCAGGCCCTACACCCAAACAAGGGCACTGCGTTCATCCACCTCTGGCCTGCTCGCCTCCCTACCACTGAGGAAGTACAGTTCCCGCTCAGCCCAGTCAAAACTGTTCGCTGCTCTGGCCCCCAATGGTGGAACAAACTCCCTCACGACGCCAGGACAGCGGAGTCAATCACCACCTTCCGGAGACACCTGAAACCCCACCTCTTTAAGGAATACCTAGGATAGGATAAAGTAATCCTTCTCACCCCCCCTTAAAAGATTTAGATGCACTATTGTAAAGTGGCTGTTCCACTGGATGTCATAAGGTGAACGCACCAATTTGTAAGTCGCTCTGGATAAGAGCGTCTGCTAAATGACTTAAATGTAAATTGTGGATTAAGTCAATGGGTATGAATACTTTCTGAGGCAATGTATATCATTAATATACAGGATAGTAAGTAGGTGGATTGAAGATATGCCTCTAGTGGTGTGGGTGGCTGTGCTTTGGCAAAGTGAGTGGGGTTATATCCGGCCTGTTTGGCCCTGTCTGGGGGTATCGTCGGACGTGGCCACGGTGTTTCCTGACCCCTCCTGTCTCAGCCTCCAGTATTTATGCTGCAATAGTTTATGTGTCGGGCGGCTAGGGTCTGTTATATCTGGAGTATTTCTCCTGTCTTATCCTGTCTCCTGTGTGAATTTAAGTATGCTCCCTCTAATTCTCTCTCCCTCCCCTCCAGGAGGAACTGAGGCTTGGGACTACTTGGCCTGTTGACTCCTTGCTGTCCCCAGTCCGCCTGGTCATGCTGCTGCTCCGGTTTCAACTGTTCTGTCTGCGGCTATGGAACCCTGACCTGTTCACCGGATGTGTTACCTTGTCCCGGACCTGCTGTTTTCAACTCTCTCTACCGCACCTGCTGTCTCTAACGCGGAATGTTCGGCTATGAAAAGCTAACTGACATTGACTCCTGAGGTGCTGACCTGTTCCACCCTCTACAACCATTGTGATTATTATTATTTGACCCAGCTGGTCATCTATGAACGTTTGAACATCTTGGCCATGTACTGTTATAATCTCCACCCAACACATCCAGAAGAGGACTGGCCACCCCTCAGAGCCTGGTTCCTCTCTTGGTTTCTTCCTAGGTTCCTGCCTTTCTAGGGTGTTTTTCCTAGCCACCGTGCTTCTACATCTGCATTGCTTGCTGTTTGGGGTTTTAGGCTGGGTTTCTGTATAGCACATTGTGTCCGCTTGCTGTTTGGGGTTTTAGGCTGGGTTTCTGTATAGCACATTGTGTCCGCTTGCTGTTTGGGGTTTTGCTGTTTGGGGTTTTAGGCTGGGTTTCTGTATAGCACATTGTGTCTGCTTGCTGTTTGGGGTTTTAGGCTGGGTTTCTGTATAGCACTTTGTGTCTGCTTGCTGTTTGGGGTTTTAGGCTGGGTTTCTGTATAGCACATTGTGTCTGCTTGCTGTTTGGGGTTTTAGGCTGGGTTTCTGTATAGCACATTGTGTCTGCTTGCTGTTTGGGGTTTTAGGCTGGGTTTCTGTATAGCTGTTTGGGGTTTTAGGCTGGGTTTCTGTATAGCACATTGTGTCTGCTTGCTGTTTGGGGTTTTAGGCTGGGTTTCTGTACAGCACTTTGTGTCTGCTTGCTGTTTGGGGTTTTAGGCTGGGTTTCTGTATAGCACATTGTGTCTGCTTGCTGTTTGGGGTTTTAGGCTGGGTTTCTGTACAGCACATTGTGTCTGCTTGCTGTTTGGGGTTTTAGGCTGGGTTTCTGTATAGCACATTGTGACATCAGCTGATGTAAAAAAGGGCTTTATAAATACATTTGATTGATTGATAGTATCAGAACATTTGGATGGTGTCTTTCCTGTCCTGTACTGATCTGCAGCTTTAGTGATAAAAGGTTACAAAAATAAAATAAAAAGATAGCTCCCTGCAGTTTCTCCCCCTTATCAGCTCTGTTTGGAGGGCAATGATGGAGGAGGAAAAGAGGAAAAAGGAGAAGGAGAAGAAAAAGTGCTGCTGCTGGTTCTGCAGATTGTTTGTCGGTAAGAAGAGAACTGTGAATGAATACTGGATGAAGGACATGCGCAAGTGCGGAATTGTGTCTGTTATAGTCTAGGATGGCATTCAGACAAACCGAGCTTATTGATGCACACACAATTACAGTACAACATAGCCTACCTCAGACCACAAACACAAGACATGTGTAACCTTCCTAATTCATGTCCATTGAAGAAATGTACTTAAAGTGTAGTCCCTAGGCCACAACAGACTATGTTTTGTCATTTTTTTCTCTGTTGACCTGCATTTTACTTATGTAAACATAAAAACATGTAAAAGTATGCACTGACAAAATCACAAAACCTACCTAAATACAGTGCACCTGACCTAGGTAGTCATCTAACCAGGCCCTGTTTACACAGAACACGAATAAAAAACAACTTCTAATAAATGGGCCTCCTTTGTCTTTGTTGCGCAATCATAACATGCTTTATTGTTCTGTATAAATGTCTGAATAAAATAAGACACACAGTAAAATGCGTCTCACAAAATGATTGATGTCCTCGAACATGAAATGATCAACTTTACCCTGCATACTTAAAAACTACCAAAACTTTTGCCAATGGTGAACCTGAACAATCAAAATAAAATAGATTGTAAGCCCCGTTCAGTAGGTAGAGTTGACGTCGGAAGTTTACATACACTTAGGTTGGAGTCATTAAAACTCGTTTTTCAACCTCCACAAATTTCTTGTTAACAAACTATAGTTTTGGCAAGTCGGTTAAGGACATCTACTTTGTGCATGACACAAGTCATTTTTCCAACAATTGTTTACAGACAGATTATTTATAATTCATTGCATCACAATTCCAGTGGGTCAGAAATTTACATACATTAAGTTGACTGCGCCTTTAAACAGTTTGAAAAATTCCATAAATTGATGTCATGGCTGTAGAAGCTTCTGATTTGAGTCAATTGGAGGTGTACCTGTAGATGTATTTCAAGGCCCACCTTCAAACTCAGTGCCTCTTTGCTTGACATCATGGGAAAATCAAAAGAAATCAGCCAAGACCTAAACATTTTTTTTTGTAGACCACAAGTCTGGTTCATCCTTGGGAGCAATTTCCAAATGCCTGAAGGTACCACGTTAACCTGTACAAACAATAGTACGCAAGTATAAACACCATGGGACCACACAGCCGTCATACTGCTCAGGAAGGAGACACGTTCTGTCTCCTAGAGATGAATGTACTTTAGTGTGAAAAGTGCAAATCAATCCCAGAACAACAGCAAAGGGGCCTTTTGAAGATGCTGGAGGAAACAGATACAAAAGTATCTATATCCACAGTAAAACAAGTCCTATATCAACATAACCTGAAAGGCCACTCGGCAAGGAAGAAGCCACTGCTCCAAAACTGCCATAAAATAGCCAGACTACGGTTTGCAACTGCACATGGGGACAAAGATTGTACTCTTTGGAGAAATGTCCTCTGGTCTGATGAAACAAAAATAGAACTGTTTGCCCATAATGACCATCGTTATGTTTGGAGGATAAAGGGGGATGCTTGCAAGCCGAAGAACACCATCTCAGCCGTGAAGCATGGGGGTGGCAGCATCATGTTGTGGGGGTGCTTTGCTTCAGGAGGGACTGGTGCACGTCACAAAATAGATGGCATCATGAGGAAAGAAAATTATGTGGATCTATTGAAGCAACATCTCAAGACATCAGTCAGGAAGTTATAGCTTGGTCGCAAATGGGTCTTCCAAATGGACAATGACCCCAAGCATACTTCCAAAGTTGTGGCAAAATGGCTCAAGGACAAAAAGTCAAGGTATTGGAGTGGTCATCACAAAGCCCTGACCTCAATCCTATAGTGGGCAGAACTGAAAGGCTGTGGAAGTCTATCTGAAACATTTGACACAAGTTAAACAATTTAAAGGCAACGTTACAAATACTAATTGAGTGTATGTAAACTTATGACCCACTGGGAATGTGATGAAAGAAATAAAAGCAGAAATAAATCATTCTCTCTACTATTATAAAATTATGTTTTAAGAATTTTGATTGAACCAGTTTTTGGCCACATGGGGACAACTAGTTGTCTCCGGGAGTTTACTTTAATTTTACTTTAATTTCCGGTAAAAAACTATTTTCAACATCGCATAGTCATAAATAACAATAACCAAGCAAATTACATAGGTTGTCACTGAACTAATAAAGCGTAATCTTACCATGCAACATCAGGAACAGGCCACCGACCTGCGTTGGTCAGCGCGCAAAGCAGTTTGACAAGGCTACTGATATTCCCTGAGGTTGTTCAGCATGCAAAATAACTATCAACAGTTACATGCTTAGTTCAACACTGAAGTAGAGAGGACACATCAGCTGTCACAAAATATGAGGTATTTTTGGGAAGTAGAAAGAAACTTACATGAGCAAAACATTTGAGTGAATCAGCAATTCAAAATGTTTGAATTGATTTCCTGACCGATGCATGCTACGTTTGGATAATTAGGGTCTGCAGGGTCTGACCTTCTGCATTATATTCATGACATTTCTTTTTTGTCATTATGTTACTTTAAATTCACTCTATTACTTTTCTGTATGTCATTAATGTTATTTTTTTGCTCATTCAGTCATTATAATTGCTTTGTGTGTAATTTATGAAGTGTGTTGTGATGTGTGTTTAAAGCACTGAGAGTCTTGGTCATGGTGGATGAGTGAAGTGGCTGTTTTTAGGAGTTGAAGCTGAGTGTTGAATCTCACACCCTACTGGTCAATCCCAAGCCTCTGACCACACAGACAGACACAAACCACTGTCTGTCGAGCTCTGGACTTGAGTGAGTACTGCAGAAAGTGTGTGATACGCGCATGTGTACTTAACTCTCCCTGCAGGGTTACCCAGTGGAAATCTTCAGTGAATCTGAGGAGGATCATTGGTTTGGGCTGGCGTTGGTTTCGGTGTGTATTTCTTCTCTTTTGTCCTAGTGAACTTCTGTGTGTGTGTGTGTGTGTGTGTGTGTGTGTGTGTGTGTGTGTGTGTGTGTGTGTGTGTGTGTGTGTGTGTGTGTGTGTGTGTGTGTGTGTGTGTGTGTGTGTGTGTGTGTGTGTGTGTGTGTGTGTGTGTAATGTGCGTCTGAAGGGAAAACTGAGACTGACATTTGATGTGTGTGCATACGTCTTTGAGCGCGTTTGTCGTGTTTGTGTCTGTGCGTGCATGCATACGTCTATGTGTGTGTGCGTTTACTCATTTGTGTGTGTGTCTGTGCGTGCGTACGTCTATGTGTGTGTGTTCGTTTCCTTCTGTGTGTGTGTGTGTGTGTGTGTGTGTGTGTGCGTGCATCGAAGTGTGTGTGTGTTTCTGTGACGCTGATCTTAATGTCCTCTGTCTGACATAGCCAGGACACACCAGCCCTGCTGACAGACCGACAACACGCTACACGTTAACAGGACACGGCGCACACAAGCCACGGGCGGGAAACCTGAGATAGCGTGACACACTCATCCTTGGTCAGTGACCTTAAGACAGAGACTGACCTGCAGAGACACAGACAGGCTCTGAAATCTGACCTCAGATCAGCCCAAGGTGACAGGAATGATATCACACAGCAAAGACAAAATTCTATGTCAGAGAGAGGAAGAGGTAGAGAAGGAGGAAGAGGAAGAAGATGAGGAGGAAGAGGAGGTGTGTCCTGTGTGTTTCAGTGAGTTTGACAGTTGTCTCCACCCTCCCTCCATACTACCATGCGGACACACCTTCTGCTGGCCCTGCCTGCTGCACCCTAGCCTGGCTACATCAGGACAGATACACTGCCCTCTCTGCCGAAAACCAATCTGGGACACACACACTCATGGCAGGAACATAGACGCGCACCGCAGAGACACACAAATCCCCCACACAAACACACATCTCTCCAGCAGGAACACACATATCTCCCATAGGAATCCACTCACACAACGGGTGGCACAAACAACCATCTCATCTCTTAGAAGCTCTCACCCTCGCTCACACACAAACCTCCACTCACACACACCGCATAGACCCCAGCCGCTCACACACACACAACAGAGGAGTGTGGTTAGCGATTGTCCAGTGTTGTTGTTCCCCTCCCATCCTGTAGGTGTCAGTGTAGTATCAGAGGGCTGGCTAGAAGGGCGCTGTACTCTGTGTTGTCAGCCTCTCTCTGATGAGTCATCATATCCTCTAGACTGTAGACACTTCCTGTGTCCACATTGTCTCGTCCTGCTATTGGCTGTGGCTTCCCCAGTTGGACAGGTCTATTTCCTCTATTGTCCCCAATGCCAGGGACAGACTGCAGTACTCAGAGGGGAGACAAACACATCCTCACCCCTCTCTCCCTCCTCTATCTCTCCCCCCTCTCCCCAGGCCCTAGCCCCCTCTAGGGGAGAGATTTCCAGCCAGGGTAGCCAGGGCAGAGATTGTGGTTGTGGGGGAGGGACTCTCTGTATGCTGCTGTAGAGGGCCTCCAGTCAACCAAAGCCTGGGGCTGGAGTAGGGAGGGAGGCCTAGTGAGAGGGCATGATGTTGGGTTTTGATTCAGATGGTGAATGGCCTGTCTGTCAGGGGGATGTCACTGCTCTGCTCAGGGCAACTCTCTCTCTCTCTCCTCTCTCTACAGTATTACTGACCCTCATGCCTGACCTTTCATATGAGACACATGAGACTGTGACTCCACACACACACACTTAACACACACACACATACACACAGAATATCTACACGCATAGAATATCTACACACATAGAATATCTACACGCGTACACCCTCACACATATGGAGCCTTATGTTGTGCTGTATGTTTAGTGTATGTATGTCATTGCTCATCTGGTTGTCCATAAATATAAATAGAAAATGTCTTCAGGCAGAGATGTTCTTTACTCATCTGATCTCTGGGCTGGTTCATCTGTTTGCTTACAACCTCAACCTTAGAGCAAATAAAACAACAGTGGTGCCTGCCTGCCCTGTGTGTGTGTGTGTGTGTGTGTGTGTGTGTGTGTGTGTGTGTGTGTGTGTGTGTGTGTGTGTGTGTGTGTGTGTGTGTGTGTGTGTGTGTGTGTGTGTGTGTGTGTGTATATATATATCTATGTGAATGGGAGTCATTTTTACTTGCAGCTTCAGGATGCAGGTGTGTTAGCGAGAGTGTGTGTGATAGAAAGGGGTTTAGTATGTGTGTGTTGGTGTGTTTGTTAGTAAAGCTAAGTTAGCATTGACAATATGCAAGCCTGTTGTGTGGGTGCATGTGGGGGTCAGTGTGTGTGTTAGTGTGTGTGTGTGTGTGTGTGTGTGTGTGTGTGTGTGTGTGTGTGTGTGTGTGTGTGTGTGTGTGTGTGTGTGTGTGTGTATAGGGCTGGGGGGGCTGGCGTTATGTGAGCACATTAACTCCACCAAACTGAACAGGGAGCACTAAATTAGCACGCTCTAATGACATGTGGAACACACACAAACACACTCAACTGGGCTAAGCTCCAGTGTGGCTCAGTTGGTAGAGCATGGCGCTTGCAACGCCAGGGTTGCTGGTTTGCTTCCCAAGGGAGGTCACTATGAAAATGTATGCATTCACGACTGTAAGGCACTCTGGATAAGACTGCCTGCTAAATGACTCAAATGTGAAATGTCTAAAGGACTGCCCTCCACATTCTTATTCATATTTTTTACACCAAATTGAAGTGTTGCTGAATTACAGTAAAGTGTCCAAAGTTTTGATTCTATGTCTTCTACAGGGGCCTGCTCTTTGCATTGCTCTTCAGGTGTGAATCATAAATCAACATTTTGGCAAAACCATTTTAGAAATGTTTCTAGCCTCCAGGACTGTAATTGAATAGCCCCGCTGTATGGTTTTAAGCCGTATTTGCATATTTACCAAGGTGCCTTTCAAGTGAATTTGAAGCTGGTTAAAGCTGGTTGAGTGAAGGTCAAGAGTGTGCAAAGCTGTCATCAAGGCAAAGAATGGCTACTTTGAAGAATCTCAAGTATGAAATCTATTTTGATTTGTTTAACACTTTTGGTTACTACATGATTCCATATGTTATTTCATAGTTTGATGTCTTCACTATTATTCTACAATGTAGAAAATAGCAAAAATAAAGAAAAACCCTGCAATGAGTAGGTGTATTCTGTAGATACAAACAATTCTAAAAATCAACCTGCAATAGAGCATGCTGGGAAATATGATTTTGATGATTGTGGTTTTGGTTCATCTCTGGTTATTAACACCAACACTGGGGTTATTTTACACCACTGAGGGGTAAATTTGAACTCTTTACAGTGTTAATTTAACTTTTGTATCAACACTAGAAATGTTAAACAGAAAAATCAACATCAGTTAGTTAACACTGGCCAATTTGCTGTGTGCTATGAAAGGGACTCATCTGCAGGCTTCCATACATTGCAAAATCCTTTTAGAATTCTGAAGAACCTCAGATGCCACATCAAGAACCCCACACTTTACTCAAAAGTTATTTATTGGGCAAAAGTTCTCCAAGGAACCTTAAGAGCTTAGGAAGAACCATTTAAGAAGCTTCATTTTTATTTCAGTGTATACACTCAGAAAAAAAGTGATTTTTAGAACCTAATAGGTTTCTTCAGCTGTCCCCATAGGAGAGCCCTTTGAAGAACCCGTTTTGGTTCCAGGTAGAACCTTTTTGGTTCCACGTTGAACCCCTTTTGGTTCCATGTACAGTGCTTTCAGAAAGTATTCACAACCCTTGACTTTTCCCACATTTTGTTGTGTTACAGCCTGAATTTTAATTGATTGAATTCAGATGTTTGTGTCACTACACACAATACCCCATAATGTCAGAGTGGAATTATGTTTTTCTACATTTTGAAAATGTAATAAAAATGAAATGTTGAAATGTCTTGAGTCAACAGGTATTCACCCCTTGTTATGCCAAGCCTAAATAAGTTCAGGAGTCAAATTTGGCTTAACAAGTCACATAATAAGTTGCATGGAATCACTCTGTGTGCAATAACATTTTTCACCGTGATTTTTGAGTGACTACCTCATCTCTGTACCCCACACATACAATTATCTGTAAGGTCCCTCAGTCGAGCATTGAATTTCAAACACAGATTCGAACACAAAGACCAGCAAGGTTTTCCAATGCACTATTGGTAGATGGGTAAAAATACAAAAAGCAGACATTGAATACCTCTTTGAGAATGGTGAAGTTATTTACTCCACTTTGGATGGTGTATCAATACACCCAGTCACTACAAAGACACAGGCGTCCTTCTTACATCAGTTGCCAGAGAGGTGAAGGAATCCGCTCAGGGATTTCACCATGTGGCCAATGGTTACCTTAAAACAGTTATAGAGTTTAATGGCTGTGATAGAAGTAAACTGAGGAAGGATCAACAACATTGCAGCTACTTCACACTTCTAACCTAAATGACAGAGGGAAAAGACGCCTGTACAGAAAAAACAAGGCACTTAAGCACTACTGCAAAAACAAAATGCAGCGCAATTCACTTTTTGTCCTGAATACAAAGTGAGTACCACTC